>NC_045553.1:5072132-5079198 GCF_009769535.1 Thamnophis elegans
AGGGAGGGAGAGAAAAAGAGAGGTAGGGAAAAGAAGGGGGAGAGGGAGGAGGGAAAGAGAGAGAGAGGAATAGGGGGAGAGAAGGGGAGGAGAAGAGAGGAGGGAAAGAGAGAGAGAAAGAGAGAAAGTGGAACAGATGGAGATCGCAGCAGCCGGGAATGCGTAAGCGCCCGTTGCATCCGGAGAAGCTCCGGATTTGGATCCCCCCCCCATTCTGTTTCCTTCTCGCCCCCCCCCCTTTCCTAGGCTTGTCCTCCAGCTCCCCCCCCCCCCGCGCCTCCACATCAGGAGCCGGAACCAAGCTTGGGAACCGGTTTGCGCCAAACGCCGGTGACACCGTCTCGCCAGTGGCAGCAGCTGCGCGGCGGCTAGGAGGATGGGGCTCCGCGGAGGAGGCGGATCTTCAGCTGGGGGGGCTCCCCACGCTCTCCTCTGACCGGGGGGGGGGGCGCGTCAACTCTACCCCTCCAGGCAGAGACCATCTGAGACTCGGGGCTGGGGGGGCTGGCGGGGGGGGGGGGCTCTCCCTCAAGCAGAGCTGGGGTGAAGAAGATTGCCGCTGGAACCAGGCTTAACACCTGGTCAAAGAACCCCCCCCCATCTATTCTGAGCAGAAGGAAAGGAAGATAAGTAATCTGCTGCACCCCCCTCTCTCTCTGCACCCCGAAAGCTGCTGCAGGGGGAAAAAACGGGCACCTGTTTTATGCTGCGTCCCTTCTCAGCCTCTTTGCTTTTTAAAGAAATGGACTTTGGAATGCCAGCCCTCCATGCCACTCAATTCTTCCTTTCTGCCTGAAAACTGACGTGGGGAAGAAAGAAAAAAACCCCTCCGCTCATCCCTTTCTTGCTTGAAACTGACTGGATCTGGGTCGGGGGGGTGGGGAAACCTGGCTGCTTCCCTGCCCAGGGAGGGGGGCATCTTGGCCATCCTCCTGCCTGTTTTTTTTCTGCTCGCTTCCTCGCTTGGCACCATCCCGTAGTGAAGCCTCGCCAAAGGCTGGACTGGAGATGCGGTTCGGGCACTTGGAAGGAAGAGGCTGAGGAACGAGGGAGGGGGAGCTACTCCTGGTGGACCGTCCTGAAGAGGCGAGAAGGAGAGCCTGCCGGCTGCCCATGCCCAGCCTGGTAGCATCATGGCACGGCCTGGTCCAGGGGCGCTATTCTTTGCCAACGGATTGGGCTTCCCCCCCAGCAACGTGGCCCGAGTCGTGGTGTGGTAATGGCTGAACGAGCACAGCCGGTGGCGACCTTACACGGCAGCCGTCTGCCACCACATCGAGAACATCTTAAAAGAAGATGCTCGGGGCAGCGTGGTCCTCGGGCAAGTCGATGCCCAGCTGTCGCCCTACATTATCGATTTGCAGTCCATGCATCAATTCCGGCAGGATACGGGTAAGGCTTACGACATGTTACCTTCGTGGCGAACGCCGATCCGAACCCATTTCCTTCCGAGCGTAATTGAAATGATGTATAGGTGGGGTTTAGTCGAGGGAGGGAGAGAGGGAGACACCCCCCCCCCTTTCCCCCGCCGAAAAACACAGGGCAGATTGAGAGAGAAAACAACCTTGACTTGCTAGGTTTCTACCTGCAAGGCTATCCCCGTCAAGCTAGTTTTCTCCGTGCAGGGAAGCGCAACCTAGGAAGATAAGAGCATTGGATCGAACCCATTTGGTTTCTTATTCGGGGACCGCAGATCTTCTCTCTGATTGGCTAAAATTTCAGGGGTTGTCCCAGACATCGGCGGAGATCGAAGAGAGAGAGAGACAGAGACAGAGAGACAGAGAGTGATATGTGTGTGTGTGTGTGTGAGAGAGAGAGAGAGAGACAGAGAGAGAGACAAAGAGACAGAGACAGAGACAGACAGAGTGATGTGTGTGTGTGTGTGAGAGAGAGAGAGAGACAGACAGAGACAGACAGAGACAGAGATAGAGACAGACAGACAGAGAGAGAGAGATCTGATCCAACCTCTATGCGTGTGTGTGTGTGTGAGAGAGAGAGAGAGAGAGACAGAGAGAGAGACAAAGAGACAGAGACAGAGACAGACAGAGAGTGATATGTGTGTGTGTGTGTGTGTGTGAGAGAGAGAGAGAGAGAGACAGACAGAGACAGAGATAGAGACAGAGAGACAGAGATCTGATATATGTGTGTGTGTGAGAGAGAGAGAGAGAGGGAGACAGAGACAAAGAGAGAGAGACAGACAGAGAGACAGAGAGAGTGATATGTATGTGTGTGTGTGAGAGAGAGAGAGACAGAGAGATAGAGAGATAGAGACAGAGAGACAGAGAGTGATATATGTGTGTGTGTGAGAGAGAGAGAGACAGAGAGATAGAGAGATAGAGACAGAGAGACAGAGAGTGATATATGTGTGTGTGTGAGAGAGAGAGACAAAGAGAGAGAGACAGACAGAGACAGACAGAGACAGAGAGAGTGATATATTTTTGTGTGTGTGCGAGAGAGAGAGAGAGAGAGAGAGAGAGAGAGAGAGACAGAGACAGAGACAGAGACAGAGACAGAGACAGAGACAGAGAGAGAAGGTTGTGTGATTTTAAAACAATCGAACTTGGGGTTTGCAAGAGGTTGATTGCAGAAATTTTTTGGCCATTCTGCCATTCTGAAGGAAACGGGGCGAGGATTCGAACTCAGGGCACAACCTGGGAAGCCGTTGTCCTGTTGGGTCAGGAAGGAGGTGGGATGTGTTTCTTCTGTGTGTTTGTGCGTGTGTGTGTGTGTGTGTGTGTGTGTGTGTGCAAATCTCCATCTTTTAAGCCGGCGCCAGATCGTTGCCCATATAGAAGAGCGATTCTCTCGTCATTGCTAGAAGGGGAGGGGGGGGGCATGATCACAACAAAGATACTAGCCGTAGCAAGCAAGACGTTAAGGTACGAGTTATGGTTGACGATACAAGTTAAGGTTGAAAATGCAAGTTAAGTTGGAGATACAAGTTGAAGATAACAAGTTAAGGTTGAAAATGCAACTTATGGTTGAAAATGCAAAGTTTACACGCGGTAGATACAGTATTTAGGTGTTTAAGGTCTGGTTTTGGTACTCAGCAGGGAGCCCAAAATTCGCAGACGCCTTTGGGATGCTTCGGTATTTTGCTCTTAGAAGCATAATTATAAGGAAAAAGAAAAACACAATCACAACTATCTGGGTAGAGTTAAGGGTCTGGGAAGGCCCCCAATTCCTACCCCTCTCGTCCTTGCAACACCGCCAACCCCCCCCCCAAAAAAAACACACAGGATGGAGCATTGCAGAGTGGTAGCCATCTCCACCGTCCTACACCCATGGAATGCAACGGGCAGCTCATTGACGTCAATAGGGTCTCCCTCTGCAGTTAACGGCATGCCGGAATTGTGCGGAGGGGGGGGGACTGGACGTTCTATTTGGTTTTTTTTTTTTTTTAATTTTTATTTTTCCCCTCCTGCGTGTAGCGACGATGCCAAAGATGTGGTCATCCAAAGGGTTTTTTTAAAAGAAAAGAAAAGGAAGGAAAAAGGGTTGGTTTTTTCCCCCAAAATAAATGTGGTTTCCAGGCCTGGATGGCAGCAGGAGTTTCTGCAGCTGAGAAGTCCAAATTCTATTTCTCAGATTTGTGGGTTGACCTGATTCTTTTCTTTAAAGTTTTTTAAAAAAAATTTTATTTCTCATATATACATTCTCAATTATATAATCTCATAACTGTTGTTAATAATATGTATTTATAACAATTTTTCTCCCCTACAATTGACAATATAATTTGAGATTTGCTTTCTTACCATCCCATACACCCATCTTATTTTACAACAATCCTACTTCTTCTTTCCTTCCCTCCTTCCTTCCCTCCTTTCTTCTCTCCTTCTCTCCTTCCTTCCCTCCTTCCTTCCCTTCTTTCTTCTCTCCTTCTCTCCTTCCTTCCCTCCTTCCTTCCCTCCTTTCTTCTCTCCTTCCCTCCTTCCTTCCCTCCTTCCTCCCTTCTTCCTTCCCTCCTTCCTTCCCCCTTCCTTCCCTCCTTTCTTCTCTCCTTCTCTCCTTCCTTCCCTCCTTCCTTCTCTCCTTCCTTCCCTCCTTCCTTCCCCCTTCCTTCCCTCCTTTCTTCTCTCCTTCCCTCCTTCCTTCCCTCCTTTCTTCTCTCCTTCTCTCCTTCCCTCCTTCCTTCTCTCCTTTCTTCTCTCCTTCTCTCCTTCCCTCCTTCCTTCTCTCCTTTCTTCTCTCCTTCTCTTCTTCCTTCCCTCCTTTCTTCTCTCCTCTCCTTCCTTCCCTCCTTCCTTCCCTCCTTCCTTCCCTCCTTCCTTCCCTCCCTCCTTCCTTTCCTCCTTCCTTTCCCCCTTTCTTCTCTCCTTCCTTTCCTCCTTCCTTCCCTCCTCTCCTTCCTTCCTTCCTCCTCTCCTTTCCCTTCTCTCCTTCCCCTTCCTCTCTTCTGCTCTTCCCCACTTCTTCCCTTTCCTCCCCTCTCTCCTACTCTGCATCCCTCCGTTTCTTTCTGCTTTTCCCTCTCTCCTTTTCTCCTCTCTTTCTCCCCTCCTTCCTATCTTTCTTTCTACTCCTCTCTCCATCCCCTCTTTCCGTTGTGTGTTTACTATTTTCCTCTTCAGGGGGTGACCTGATTCTTAGGAGCTCCTAAGAACATCCGCCGGATAACCCCAAGACGCTCTTCGCTTTGCTGCCACATATACAGGGAAAATAATTCACTTTAAGAATAAGCTTCCAGATCTCATGAGGGCAGGGAAAGGGACGGATGGGCTGCCCATTCGTAGCCATGTTGGATGGAAGCAACAGGAATCACTGTTTCATAAGCGTCTCTTTGGCGTGCTTCTCAGTTGGAGCAGAAATACAGAACTATAAAAAAAATGCAGAGCTACTCCTGACAATGAGGACAATAATCAGTGGAACCACTTGCTTCCAGAAGTTGTGACTGCCCCCAATATGGAGGTTTTGAGAAGAGATTGGACAACGCTTTGTCTGAAGTGGTGTAGGGTTTCCTGTCTGAGCAGGGGGCTGGACTAGAAGACCTCCAAGGTGCCTTCCAGATTCTATTCTATTCCCTTCTATTGTATTCTAATTTTTCCCTTCCACTCCACTCGTTCTGTTCTGATCTGTTCTATTCTATTCTATAATTCTATTCCCTTCCATTCCCTTCCATTACAATTACAATTCCATTCCATCTTATACTAATTCTATTCTATTCATTCTTATCTCTCCTATTCTATTCTTAATCTAATTTATTTTATTCTAATTTTTTCTTATTCTATTAATTCTAATTCCCTTCCCTTCCATTCTATTCATCTTATCCTATACTATCCTATCCTACCCTATTCTATTCTTATTCTATTCTATTCTATTAATTTTAATTCCCTTCTTCCTTCTATTCTATTCATCTTATCCTATCCTATCTATTCTTATTCTAATTTTTATTCTTATTCTATAAGTCTAATTCCCTTCCCTTCTATTATATATATTCATTATTATCCTCCATTCTTCTTCAATTTTATTCTTATTCTAATTTTGTATTCTTATTCTATTAATTCTAATTCCTTCCATTCCATTCCATTCTATTCTATTCTATTCATTCTATCCTATCCTATCCTACCCTATTCTATACTTATTCTAATTCTTATTTATTAATTTTAATTCCCTCCATTCTTTCATATAATATTCTATTCTATTGAAGATTTAGGGATGGAAATAGATGGCAAAGACTGGAGTGCCTCTGGGAACATGCAGAGTGCTTACAGTTTGCAGAGGGAGGGGATGAAGATAAAATATTTCAAGTAGGGTCGTGAGTGGTCCTTCTTGCTTGGATATGTACAGAGGTTAGCATTACAAAGTAGTCCTCGTTTTACGAACGCAATTGACACCCCTCCCCCCCAAAAAAAACCATTGCTAAGCAGGGCAGTCCTTAAGTGAGTTCGGCTTCATTTTACGACTTTACTGGCCGCAGCGTTAAGTGAATCGCTGCTGTTATTCAAGGGATGGTCACACGGTCGCTAAGCAAAATCGGGCTTCCCCACCGACTTCGCTCATCGGAAAGGTTGCAAAAGGGGAATCCCGCGACCCCGGGACCTGCAGCCGTCATAAATGTGAGTCAGTGTGGAATTTTGACCATGGGGGGTGCAGCGACGGTCATAAGTTGTGAAAAACAATCCTAAGTCTCCTTCCCTCCGCCACCCCCCCCCCAGTGCCACTATAACTTTGAAGGGTCACTGAGTGAACCGTTGTAAGTCGGGGACTGCCTGCATACCTTGCTTTCAGGTCACGGTTTTATTTCTTTTAATTCTTTCCCTCTCTCTGCCAAATCCACGCAAAGATCTGTTGACTTCCCTCTTTTGGGTGACAGAAATCCAGAGGGACCGTGAAACAGCTGTGTGGTGTGGTGTGTGTGTGGTGTGTGGTCTATGTGTTTGTGTGTGTGTGTGTGTGTATTGCAACGGAAGAGAGTTGATGATTTTTAACAGAAAACTGAAACAGCTCATCAGCTGAGTGTCGGCCTTCAAATCTTCATGCTGATAGACTTATTTAGATCACCAAAAAGTGAGAGGGCGGGGGACCCCAACACATCAAGGTTAATACCACTTACAATGCCTTGGTAATAAGGCCACACTGGAATCCGGCATCCAATTTTGTTTGCCATGATGTGGAAAAGAAAGTGGAGATCTAGAAAGAGTGCAGAGAAGAGCAACCAAGAGGATTAGGGGATGGAGGCTAAAATATAGGAAGAACGGTTGCAGGAATTGATATATGTCTAGTTGATGAAAAGAAGGATTAGGGGAGACATGATAGAAGTCTTCCAATAGTTGAGGGGCTGCCCCAGTGAAGAGAAGCTCAACCTATTCTCCAAGGCACCTGAGGGTAGAACAAGAAGCAATGGGTGGAAACTAATTAAGGAGAGAAGCATACTAGAACTAAGGAGAAATTTCTGACGGTTCAGAGCAATTTATCGTGGAACACCTTGCCTCAAGAAAGTTGTGAATGCCCCAACACTGGAAGTTTTTAAGAAGAGGTGGACATCCATTGTCTGAATTAGTTAGGGACTCCTACTTGAGCAGGGAGTTGGACTAGAAGACCTCCAAGGTCCCTCCAACCACTGGTA
>NC_045553.1:5079298-5086798 GCF_009769535.1 Thamnophis elegans
CTTTCTCCCCTCCTTCCTATCTTTCTTCTACTCCGCTCTCCATCCCTCTTTCCGTGTTGGTTTTACATATTTTCCTCTTCAGGGGGTGACCTGATTCTTAGGAGCTCCTAGAACATCCGCCGGATACCCCCAAGACGCCTCTTCTGCTTTTGCTGCCACATATACAGGGAAAATAATTCACTTTAAAGAATAAGCTTCCAGATCTCATGAGTGCAGGGAAAGGGAACGGATGGGGCTGCCCATTCGTAGCCATGTTCTGGATGGAAGCAACAGGATCACTGTTTCATAAGCGTCTCTTTGGCGCTGCTTCTCAGTTGGAGGCAGAAATACAGAACTATAAAAAAAATGCAGAGCTACTCCTGACAATGAGGACAATAATCAGTGGAACCACTTGCTTCCAGAAGTTGTGACTGCCCCCAATATTGGAGGTTTTGAGAAGAGATTGGACAACGCTTTGTCTGAAGTGGTGTAGGGTTTCTGTCTGAGCAGGGGGCTGGACTAGAAGACCTCCAAGGTGCCTTCCAGATTCTATTCTATTCCCTATTCTATTGTATTCTAATTCTTTTCCCTTCCACTCCACTCCCGTTCTGTTCTGATCTGTTCTATTCTATTCTATTAATTCTTATTCCCTTCCATTCCCTTCCATTACAATTACACTTCCATTCCCATTCTTATACTAATTCTATTCTATTCATTCTTATCCTATCCTATTCTATTCTTAATCTAATTTTTATTCTTATTCTAATTTTTATTCTTATTCTATTAATTCTAATTCCCTTCCCTTCCATTCTATTCATCTTATCCTATCCTATCCTATCCTACCCTATTCTATTCTTATTCTAATTCTTATTCTATAATTTTAATTCCCTTTCCTTCTATTCTATTCTATTCATTCTTATCCTATCCTATTCTATTCTTATTCTAATTTTTATTCTTATTCTATTAATTTAATCCCTTCCTCTATTCTATTCTATTCATTTCTTATCCTATCCTATTCTTCTTCTAATTTTTATTCTTATTCTAATTTTTATTCTTATTCTATTAATCTAATTCCCTTCCATTCCATTCCATTCTATTCTATTCTATTCATTCTTATCCTATCCTATCCTACCCTATTCTATACTTATTCTAATTCTTATTCTATTAATTTTAATTCCCTTCCATTCTTTCATATCCTATTCTATTCTATTGAAGATTTAGGGATGGAAATAGAATGGCAAAGACTGGAGTGCCTCTGGGAACATGCAGAGTGCTTACAGTTTGCAGAGGGAGGGGATGAAGATAAAATATTTCAAGTAGGGTCGTGATGTGTCCTTCTTGCTTGGATATGTACAGAGGTTAGCATTACAAGTAGTCCTCGTTTTACGAACGCAATTGACACCCCCTCCCCCCCCAAAAAAAACCATTGCTAAGCAGGGCAGTCCTTAAGTGAGTTCGGCTTCATTTTACGACTTTACTGGCCGCAGCTGTTAAGTGAATCGCTGCTGTTATTCAAGTGAGTCACACGGTCGCTAAGCAAATCGGGCTTCCCCCACCGACTTCGCTCATCGGAAAGGTTGCAAAGGGGAATCCCGCGACCCCGGGACCCTGCAGCCGTCATAAATGTGAGTCAGTGTGGAATTTTGACCATGGCGGGTGCAGCGACGGTCATAAGTTGTGAAAAACAATCCTAAGTCTCCTTCCCTCCGCCACCCCCCCCCCCAGTGCCACTATAACTTTGAAGGGTCACTGAGTGAACCGTTTGTAAGTCGGGGACTGCCTGCATACCTTGCTTTCAGGTCTACGGTTATTTATTTCTTTTAATTCTTTCCCTCTCTCTGCCAAATCCACGCAAAGATCTTGTTGACTTCCCTCTTTTGGGTGACAGAAATCCAGAGGGACCGTGGAAACAGCTGTGTGTGTGTGTGTGTGTGTGTGTGTGTGTGTCTATGTGTTTGTGTGTGTGTGTGTGTGTATTTGCAACGGAAGAGAGTTGATGATTTTTAACAGAAAACTGAAAACAGCCTCATCAGCTGAGTGTCGGCCTTCAAAATCTTCATGCTTGATAGACTTATTTAGATCACCAAAAAGTGGAGGGCGGGGGACCCCAACACATCAAGTGTTAATACCACCTTACAATGCCTTGGTAATAAGGCCACACTTGGAATCCGGCATCCAATTTTGTTTGCCATGATGTGGAAAAGAAGTGGAGACTCTAGAAAGAGTGAAGAGAAGAGCATCAAAGATGATTAGGGGACTGGAGGCCAAAACATAGGAAGAACGGTTGCAGGAATTGGTATATGTCTAGTTTGATGAAAAGAAGGACTAGGGGGGAACATGATAGCTGTCTTCCGATATCTCAGGGGCTGCCCCAAAGAAGAGGGAGTCAAGCTATTCTCCAAAGCACCTGAGGGTAGAACAAGAAGCAATGGGTGAAAACTAATCAAGGAGGGAAGCAACTTAGAACTAAGGAGAAATTTCCTGACGGTCAGAGCAATTAATCAGTGGAACACCTTGCCTCCAGAAGTTGTGAATGCTCCAACACTGGAAGTTTTTTAAGAAGAGGTTGGACATCCATTGTCTGGAATAGTGTAGGGACTCCTACTTGAGCAGGGAGTTGGACTAGAAGACCTCCAAGGTCCCTCCCAACACTGTTACTCCATCACTGGAAGATTTTAAGAAGAGATTGGACAGCCCATCTGTACCTCAACTCGGTACACAGATGACTTACTCTCTGGAAACGAATACTGTGGGGGTAAGACACCCCTAAAACCCCTTGGGTGTGGTGTGTTCTGTTAAGATACAGCCTGTTATGCCTTAAAACGGCTTCTACTGTACTGCCATCAGATGGCTGTTGACTGTGCAGCGCAGTGGAGTTGCCGTGGTAACGGTCTTACAGTACTCCACAAGGAAGCTCCTTCTGCTAAGGGCAAAAGGAATTAAGTTTGGTCCGGACATTTCCCACCTATCAATAATACCCGGGCAAACGCCGGGTTATCGGCTTAGTATGATATATATTAAAACCTGATGGGCCAACAGCATCCCTTCCAGTTGGGTGTTGCCCTTCCCAGCCTGATTGGCCGAAAACAGAGTTGTGTTTATTCCTAGAACGGCGCAGTGTGAGTCACACTTATTCTCCCTTAGTGACGAAAGTCCCTTGTGGAAAACCACAAAAACATGTCTCGCTCTGGTGGTCCCCTCTGAGTCTCGCCTGGGGCTCCCCGGGTGTGTGTGTGTGTGTGTGTGTGTGTGTGTGTCTTAGCGAATTATACTCGCTGAGTATCAACAGCCTCCCTTGCAGGGGTCCCCTGATCCCCTCCCGTAAGTGTGTGTGTGTGCGTGCGTGCGCAGCGATCTCCCTCTGCAGAAGGCACAATGTTTCAAAACAGCAGCTGGGATGCAGCTGAGCATCTGGGCTTTGGAGAGGGGCGGATCTGATGGGAAAGATTTCGTCAGCCGCCTGGCTTTGCAAAAAGAAACAACAAGCCCATCTGTAACTCCAACCTTCCTCTAGTTAGTAGATGGGGAGAAAAATTGCAAGGAATATCCCAGAGGGAGCTCACACGTTTGGTTTAACCAGAGAGGCCCCAAGGACTGTTTTCTTCTTCTTCCTTCCTTTCTTTCTTTCTTTCCTTCCTTCATTCTCTTTCTTTCTTTTCTTTTATTTATTTCTTCCTCTCTCTTTCCCTCCCTCTCCTTCCTTCTTTCTTTCTTCCATCCTCCTCCTCCCTCCCTCTTTCTTTCTTTCTTTTTTTCTTTCTTTCTCTTTCTTTCCTCTTTCTCATCCATCCATCACTTCTTTCTTTCTTCTCTTCATTCTCTTTCTTCCCTGTTCTTCTCTTTCTCCTCTTTCTCTTCCTCTTTCTTTCTTTCTTTCTTCATCCATCCATCCCTCATCCTTCATTCCCTCCCTCCCTCCCTCTTTCTTTCTTTCTTTCTCTCCCTCTTTTCTTTCTTTCTTCATCCATCCATCCCTCATTCCTTCCTTTCCTCCCTCCCTCCTTCTTTCTTTCTCCTCTTTCTTTCTCTTTCTTCATCTATCCATCCATCCATCCTTTCTTTCCATCCTTCCTTCTCTCTCTTTTTTCCTTCATTCTCTTCTTTCTCCCTTCTTTCTTTCTTTCTCTTACTTTCTCTTTCTTCATCTATCCATCACTTCTTTTCTTTCTTCTCCTCATTCTCCTCTTCCCTCTTCTTCTCTTTCTCTCTTTCTCTTCCCTCTTTCTCTCCCTCTTTCTTTCTCTTTCTTTCTCTCATCCATCCATCCCTCTTTCCTTCCCTCCCTTTCTTCTTTCTTTCTTTCTTTCCTCTCCCTTTCTCCTTCTTCCCTCCCTCTTTTTTCTTTCTTTCTCTCTTCTCTGCTCTTTCTCTCTCTCTCTCTTTCTTTTTCTTTCTCTGTAGAGCACTGTAAATGGTATAGTAATTCTAAGTGCTATTGCTAGTCCTTCCTTCCATCCCATCCATCCATTGTCTAGCTATCTTCTATGTACCTATCATTCATCACCCATCTATTCAGTCCATCCATCTCGAGTTGGACTCAGCCTTCTGTCCTGTCCGAGGTGGGTAAAAATGAGGACCCAGATTATTGGGGGAAGAGGCTGACTCTGTAAAACTGCTAGATGCTCCGGTGAAACAGTATGTAAGTCTAACGGCTATTGCTTTACTTAAATAGCACGTACAAAAAAAATCAATGGCAATATGACCTCCCATGTAATAAAATCTGATTTTGAAGAATTGCACTGGTGTTCCCCATTCTTCATTAGCCAAGCTGATGGCATTTAAAAATCCACTGGAAATCCACTGGGGGGGAAAAAAAAAACAACCCTCATAATTAAATCTTTCATATTAGTTTTATATTTTAACTAGAAGCATATAAGAGTGATACTATAATTTTTAACTGGCATGTGATCATAAAAATCCATTCCCTCCTTTTTGAGGCTGATACTGTGTGAGACTATTATGGAGGCAAAATATGATTGGGAATGAAACAATAACAACAACGACAACAATAATATCACAGGTATCACAGTTGTCGAAAACCGAAGCGTACAATTTATTGCTATCTCTGTACCAGGAGATGCCAGAGTGAAAGAAAAAGGACTTACGCTCTCCTCTCTTCCTCCCTCCTCTCTTCTCCTCCGTCAATCCCTCTCTTTCTCCTTCCTCTCTTCTCCCTCTCCCCTCCCTCTCTTTCTCCTTCTTCCCTCTTTCCCTCTCTCCCTCTTCCTCCCTCTCTTCTCCTCTTCCCCCACTTCCCTCTCTCTTCCTCTTCCTCTCTCTCCCACCCTCTCCCTCCTCTTATCTCTACCCCCACCATTTATTGAAGGTGGCCCGGAATTAAAAATGCAAGAAAGTTTATAGCTTTACATCTCCTTCTTCCCTTTGATGAGTATTTTGTTTAAGATCAGAGGATAATCCTTACCTGGTTATTAAAACCTTTGATCTGCTCCACCAATGCACACTGGGTGTCTCTGTTCTTTCTAATTGCTACCTTCCCCCGTTTCTTTCTTTAATTATTATCCTTTGAAATGCACACACAAAAAAACGTTGCCCTCATTTGTTCTGTAGCAAAGCTGTCATAGATGGTAATACTGGAGCTTTGAAACTGGCAACCTCTCAAGGAAGAGAAGACAGGCTTTCCAAAGATGAGCCTGGGAGGGAGAGAGGGAGGGAAGGAGGAGAGAGAGAGAGAGAGAGAGAGAGAGTGTCAGTCCAGCTGCAAAGGATGCTGGAGGTGCTGGTTTGATGCTCTAGGCCCCTGGATTCAACAGAATGGGTCCAAGATTGCTCATTGTAGAAAGCAATTGTCTATTTGTTTTTTTGATTTATTGATCATATTTTGGAACTGCTCATCTCTGGAATGGAATGGGAAAGAAAGGAGAGGAGAAAAGGGAAGAAGAGAAGGGTTAAGGAGGGAGGAGGGGAAGAGAAGGGTAAGGGGGAGGGGGAAGGAAGAGAAGAGGAGAGGGAAAGGAAAGGAAGAGAAGAGAAAGGTTAAGGAGGGAGGAGGAAAAGGGATGGGAAGGGAAGAAGAAAGGAAGGGAAGAGGAAGGGAAGGGAAGAGAGGTTAAGGAGGGAGGAAGAGAAGAGAGAGGAGGGTTAGGGAGGGAGGAAGGAAGGGGAAAGGAAGGGAAGGGAAGAGAAAGAAAACTGTATTAGAATTAGAAATAGAACAGAATATTCTTTTTCCGTCAACTGTGATTGGACACACAAGAGGGACTCTGGATGATGTATAATAAAATATTTAAAATGAAAAAAAAACAGTATATAAAAGGTAAGGTTTAAAAAGAGGCAGGCACGATTCAATGATCAGCAATGGTTCAGTGGCCAGAATGCTTCTTCCTATTGTGACACCCCCTGTAGATCCACCTTGCAATATCTCAGCGGCTGTTAACGGAGAGAGGAGTCACACTGTTCTCCAAAGCCCTTGAGGTCAGGGCAAGAAGTCAGAGGTGGAAGACCACAATAAGAGATCCTAACCTAGAACTAAGAGAAACTTCCCGACAGGGGAACAATTAACCCGTGGAACAACTTGCCACCAGAAGTTGTGAATGCTCCAACGCTGGGAGTTTTTAAGAAGAGACTGGATGGTACAGGGTCTCTTATCTCAGTTAGGGATTGGACAAGGAGCCCTTGTCCAAGTGTTATGATGCCATGACAATATCACACCTAGAATACGGCACCCGATTCAGAGGTGGTTTCCTGCCAGTTCGCACCAGTTCGGTAGAACCGGTTCGTCAAATCTACCGAACCAGTTAGAAGAGGTTCCACTAGTGGCCCGGAAAGCAGGCCACACCTACAGAAGAGGTTCCGAAATTTTTGAAACCCATCACACACACCATAAGAGAGAGAGACGAGACAGAGACAGAGAAGAGAGAGAGAGAGAGAGACAGATAGAGACAGACAGAGAGAGACAGAGAGACAAGAGAAAGTGAAGAAAGGAAGAAAGAATAAATAAAAAAGAAAGAAAGAAATGAAGAGAGTGAAAGAAAAAAAAGGAAAAAGGGACAGAGAGACAAAAGGAAGGAGAGAGAGAGAGAGAGAGACACATGGCTGGCAAGCCACTCCCACCAGGTCACATGGCTGACAAGCCACTCCCACAAGGAGGCCACACCCACAGAGTAGGTTCGAAAATTTTTTGAAACCCACCACTGACCCAGAGCCGAGGTGGCGCAAGTGGTTAGAGTGCAGTACTGCAGCCACCTTCAGCTGACTGTATCTGCAGTTCAGCGGTTTCAAATCCCACCAGCTCAGGGTTGACTCAGCCTTCCATCCTTCCGAGGTGGGTAAACGAGGACCCGGATTGTTGTGGGGGCAATATGCTGACTCTGTAAACCGCTTAGAGAGGGCTGAAAGCCCTATGAAGCGGGGTATATAAGTCTAACCTGCTATTGCTATTGCTATTGCTATATAAAAAAAGATGTGGAGACTCTGGAAAGAGTGGCGGAGAAGAGCAAACAAAGAGGATAAAGCCTGGAGCTAAAACGTATGAAAAACAGTTACTGGAATTGGTCCAGTCTA
>NC_045553.1:5089298-5136798 GCF_009769535.1 Thamnophis elegans
ATGAATAGATAGACGGACACAGATACAGTAGATGCATGTAGAGATTGATGATAGATAGATAGATAGATAGATAGATATAGATAGATAGATAGATAGATATAGATAGATATGGGATGGGATAGATGGATGGATAGACAAAGATGATAGATGATAGATAGATAGATAGATAGATAGATAGATAGATATAGATAGATAGATAATATAGATATAGATAGATATGGGATGGGATAGATGGATGGATAGACAAACAGATGATAGATAGTAGGTAGGTAGTAGATAAATATATATGGTGGATGCATGGATAGACAAACAGATGATAGATATAGATAGATAGATAGATATAGATAGATAGATAATAGATAGATAGATATAGATAGATATATAGACAGACAGACAGACAGACAGACAGACAGACAGACAGATGCCAGCAGTCAATTTGGATGGATGGATGGATGGATGGATATGATGGATGATGATATGGATGGATGGATGGATGGTAGACAGACAAATGGACAGCCAGACAGTGATTGAGTGGATGAATAGATACGGACACAGATACAGTAGATTGTAGAGATTGAAGGATAGATAGATAGATAGATAGATAGATAGATAGATAGATAGATGATAAGATGATAGATAGATAGATGATAGATAGATAGATAGATAGAGACAGACAGACAGACAACAGACAGACAGACAGCGACAGATGCCAGCAGTCAATTTTGGATGATGGATGGATGGATGGATAGATGGATGGATGGATGGAGAATGGATGGATGGATGGATGGATGGATAGACAGACAAAGGACAGCCAGACAGTGATTGAGTGGATGAATATAGACGGACAAGACAGTAGATGCATGTAGAGATTGAATGGATAGATAGATAGATAGATAGATAGATAGATAGATAGATATGATAGATAGATAATGATAGATAGATAGATAGATAGATAGATAGATGATAACGACAGACAGACAACAGACAGACAGACAGACAGACAGACAGACAGACATGCCAGCAGTCAATTTTGGATGGTGGATGGATGGATGGATAGATGATGGATGGATGAATGGATGGATGGATGGATGGATGGATAGACAGACAAATGGACAGCCAGCAGTGATTGAGTGGTGAATAGATAGACGGACACAGATACAGTAGATGCATGTAGAGATTGAATGGATAGATAGATAGATAGATAGATAGATAGATAGCTAGATGATAGATAGATAATAGATAGATAGATAGATAGATGATAGATAGATAGATAGATAGATAGATAATAGATAGATAGATGGATGGATGGAAGTGGAGGATCTAAATAACTAAAACAAACCAGAACAATATTTTAGTTTGGCCTAGTAGTTTGTCATTCCTGGACTGCGTTCACACAAGCGTTTGCCCTAATCTTGACAAGTGTTGGTTTTCTCTGTTTTGTTTGTTGTGCATATCTACCCCCCCCCCCCACAACTTAGATTTTGGTTCTGTGCCTGAGACCATGTGAATGCCAGTGTTACCCTTCCAATGAGGGGAGTGGGGAGGAGGAAGGGGGGGGGGAGATCCAGTCATTTTCTGCTTTCGTGAGACCGCCGGCCTGCTGTTGTGATCTGGTGCATGGAGGCTTCCAGCACCATCCGAATGGTGCATTGCTCCCTGAGCCAATACGCAGGAGCCGTTGGCAATGCTTGCCTGTGCTTGGATGAGATTCCTGGGTCACCCCCAAGCAGGTGGCCAAGGGCTTTGTCACAACTGAAGAACCTTCTCTATCTTCTTCTGAGCTGGAGCCAAGGCGGGAGGAGGGAGGAAGAGGAAGGAAAGAAAGAAAGAAGAAAGAAAGAAAGAGGGGGAGGGAGAGGGAGGGAGGAAGAAGAAGGAAGGGAAAAGAAAGAGGGAGGGAGGGAGGGGAGGAGGGAGGAAAAGGAGGGAGAGAGAAGGAGAGGGGAGGAGAGGAGAAGGGAAGGAAGGGAAGAAAGAGAGTGCAGTAGGGAGAGATGGAGGGAGGAAAGGAAGGGAGGGAGGGGTGAGAAAGGGAGGGGGGGGGAAGGAGGATAAGGGAGAGAATGCAAAGGAAGGAATAAGATAAGGGGAAGGATGGAAGGAAGGGGGAGAGAGGAAGGAAGGGGGAGAGAGATAGAGATAGAGAGAGGGACGGATGAAAACGGAAGGAAAGTGAGAAAGAGGGTGAAGTTCTTCTCAACCACAGGAAAAACAGGAAATCACGGCAGTTCAATGAATGCAGCTTTATTGCATGTTAACACTTCTCCCTTTTCACAACCCTGTAGTAACGTCAGGGTGACAGGATGGAGTCTTTACTGGCCAGATGCCCTTCCTGACGCCTCTGCGAGTTCACAGACAGATATTTTCTTTCCTTCCCGAGGGGAAGGAATATCTGCTGTTACCTGGGTTTGAACTCTCAACCTTCCAAGAATGGAGGCGAGAGCGTCTTCAACCACTAGGCCACCACGTCGCTGAGTATTCCACACTAACACTCCTACAAGAGTCCTGACCTACTAACGGTCCGAGTAAATTGGTGGTAGATAAGAGTTTAAGGAAGGCTGGACTTAAGATCTCTTGTGGGAGTGCAGGGACTCCAGACTGATGATACACTTGCCCCCCGCCTCAACCCTCGGGCGTAGCCTGGTCACCTCCTTCAATACGGTCGCGACCCATCCGAAGTAGAAATTTCCTCCGAGCGATGTGCTGACCCTCGCATCAAGCAGCGATCCCCTTGCCTTTTCTGTAAACAATTCACGCCCTGTCCGCCCAGCAGTGAAGATGAGCGTCTCTTATATAATGTTTGCAACAGACCCTTCATATCCGTTCTGGCCAATTCGGTTGAAACGTTGCAGGCCAAGCAGAATTTGCACGGAAGGAGGAGGAAGAGGAGGAGGTTGAATGAGGCAATCTGGGATCACTCCAGCTGTCAGCTTCCCTTGGCCTTCTCCCTTCCCGGCCAGAAAAGGAACTGATTCAGCAAAAAGCAGATGTCTAAATTCAATCTTCTGCTTTCCTCGCTATGCTGCTTAGAAGGCAGTTGATTAATAGCCATATTACAGCAATTAACCAGGCTGGACAAACAAGAGATTGGAGGAGGGGAAAGGGGAACCGTCTTGTGGTGTGTGAGGAGGAGGGTTGCACGTGGAAATCTTCCTTCTAGGTTGCGTAAAAGACCGACAGCAGCACCAGCAGCCAAAGGGGTAGTTGTGTGTCGGGATCAAAATGGTACTGTCCTAAAAGATGGAATTGAGTGAGCCGGTGCTGATGCTGAGGATTTGCATGTGAGAAAGACCTTGGGAGACAGGACGAAGAAAGGCTAATAAGGGAATTGACAGATAAGAGACTGCTTAGCCCTCAGAGCTGGATAACAGGAGGGATAAAAGGTTCAGAAGGGACCAGTGGTGGGTTGCCAATTTTTTTTACTACTTGGGCGCGCTCGCATGCGCAGAAGCATCTGGGCAGGTGGGCGGAGCCTGTTGCCGCCGCTACTACCAGTTCATCCAATCCGGGCCGAACCTGGTTTCTCCAGCTGTAGTTTATTAGTTAGTTTAGTTTATTGGGTTTGTACGCCGCCCACTCCCGGAGGACTCCGGGCGGCTTACAATAAAAAGGGGAGGGGGATAAATAAGACAAAACAATAATTTAAAATACAACAACATACACAATTAAAGTGGGGCTGGATACTTCAACAGCCCCAGGCCTGCTGGAGCAGCCAGGACTTAGTAGCTTTACAGAAGGCCAGGAGGGTAGTAAGGGTCCGGATCTCCATGGGGAGCTCGTTCCAGAGGCTGGAGCTGCAAACAGAGAAGGCTCTCCCCCTGGGGGTGGCCAGCCGGCATTGGCCGGCAGATGGAATCCGGAGGAGGCCTAGTCTGGTGCGATCTAATCGGTCCTTTGGGAGGTAATTGGCAAGGAGGCGGTCTCTCAGAATAGCCAGGTCTGATGCCATGTAGGGCTTTAAAAAGTAACGACTAGCACCTTGAAGCGTGTCCGGAGACCAATGGGTAGCCAGTGCAGCTCACGGAGGATAGGTGTAACGTGGGTGTACCTAGGTGCACCCACAATCGCTCGCGCTGGCTGCGTTCTGGACTAACTGAAGTCTTCGAACACTCTTCAGGTCAGCCCCATGTAGAGCGCATTACAGTAATCCAGTCTTGAGTGACGAGGGTGTGAGTGACTATCCGAAGGGCCTCTCTGGTCCAGGTAGGGGTCACAATTGGTGCACCAGGCGAACCTGGGCAAAGGCCCCCATGGTCACAGCCAACAAGTGGTGGGTTCCCAATTTTTTTACTACTGGTTCGGGGGCGCCCTCGCATGCGCAGAAGCATCCAGGAAGATGGGTGGAGCCTCCTGCCCCGCCACTACTACTAGTTCATCCAATCCGGGCCGAACCAGAAGCAACCACCTCCCTAGTTTCTCCAGCTGTAAAGGAGATGGCTGGAATGGGCACGTGGGAAAGATTTTGGGAGATGAGGGCGGAAAAGACACGGAAATGGATAGATAAAGAGTTTGTACAGGTAGTCCTCGAGTTATGACCATCCTCGAGCCCCCAGAACGTATGCTGCCAAGTGAAACCTTTGCGGAGTGAGTCTCGCCCTGTTTTAAACGGCTTCTATTCCCCCTAGTTGTGAAGTGAATCATGGCACTTCTTAGGTTAGCAACACCGTTGTGAAGTGAATCTGGACTTTGCTCGTCAGAAGATTGCAGAGGCAGCCATCGTAAATACGAGTCGGTTGCTAAGATCGTAATTTTGATCACGTGGAAATAGAGATGCCGCAGCCGTCGTGAATGTGAAAAGCAGGCCATCAGTCGCCTTTTTAAGTGCGGTTGGGGCTTGAACAGTCACTAAACCAACTGTCGTAAGTTGAGGACTTCCTTCACAAAGACGCCCACCCCTAGCTTCTCAAGCACTAAAGGAGATATGGGGGGCGGGAGGAAGTTTTGGCTTTCAGACTTTTCCAAAATCCTATCTCTCCTCTCTTCGTTCTGTCTTATACTAAAGTGAAATTAGCTCATCACAAGTATGATGTGGCCAGTGGTGGGATATTGCAAATCTTTCCCTACCGGTTCTCTCAGAGTGCGCTTTGCGTGCGCAGCAGAGGTGGGTTCCTACCGTTTCGCACCAATTCGGTAGAACCGGTTCGTCAAATCTACCAAATCAGTTAGAAGAGGTTCCACCAGTGGACCCGGAAAGCAGGCCACACCTACAGAAGAGGTTCCAAATTTTTGAAACCCACCATTGACACACACACACACACACACACACAGACTCACACAGAGAGAGAAAGAGAAAGAAAAGAAGGAAAAAAAGAAAAAAAGAAAGAAATTGAGAGAAATATGAAGAAAAAGGAAAAAAGGACAGAGAAAACAAAGGAAGGAAAGAGAGAAATTCGCGCGGCAGATTTAACCCTGAAAAACAGCTCAGATCACCAGCGCCGGTGTCAGCGCTGGTGATCTGAGCTGTTTTTTAGGGGTTAAATCTGCGCGCGAATCAGCTGAAGCTAAAAAAAAACAGGGGATGACAGGGGAGGGAGGAGGGCCCAACCAGAGGGTGGTATTTATATGTATAAACATATAAGTATAATCTTTATTGTCATTGAACTTAAATACAACAAAATTGGTTTTAAGCCTCACTGGTGCAAAATTATAACCAAAGCGAAAAGAGAAAGAAAAAGAAAAAAAAAAACTAGCGTGTGCATGGAGTGATTGCGGTTGTATTTAAAAGTCTCACAGCCCATCTTTAAACCTGTTTGTTCGGCTGGCTGTACTTTGGATGTCTTCTGCCTGATGGTATTATTTGCCAGTTCTCCAAACTACTGTACTTTTCGGAGTATAAGATGTAACTCCCCCACTTCCTAAAAGTAAATATTGGTGCATCTTATATACCGAATACGGCCATTTTGGCCTCCGGAAACCCCATCCCCCCGCGCGTCTTTTTTCCCGCCAAAAACAGGCCTGTTTTTCACAAAAACAGGGTACACAGAGGGTTTGGGAGGCCTTCAGGGTGCTCCTGGGGGCTGGGGAGAGCAAAAATGGCACTCCTGGGGGGGTTGGGAGGCCAAAAACGGGCCCTGTTTTCTGTTAGTTTTTGCAAAAAATGGGTCGCGCAGAGGGTTTGGGAGATGCAGAATGCTCCAGGGGGAAAAAACTATTTTTCTTGTGTTTACCTCTTCAATATCTTGGTGCCTCTTACCTCCGGTGCGTCTTATAATCTGAAAAATACGGTATTCAAAATTTCTGCTACCGGTTCGCTCTAACCGATCCGAACCGGCTGAATGCCACCTCTGATGTGATATGAATGGGGTCTCCAACTTGGTTGTCCGCGTGGCCTTTGAACCTGGGCGGTTGGATTCGTTCCGGAGGTGGGTTCCTACCAGTTCACACCAATTTGGTAGAATCGGTTCGTCAAATCTACCGAACCGGTAGAAGAGGTTCCACCAGAAAGCAGGCCACACCTACAGAAGAGGTTCCAAAATTTTTGAAACCCACCACACTCAAACACCACAGAGAGAAGACAGACAGACTCACACAGAGAGAGAAAGAAAGAAGGAAGAAAGAAAAAAAGAAAAAAGAAAGAAAAGTGGGAGAGATGAAAGGAAAAAAGGAAAAAGGGACAGAAAGACAAAAGGAAGGAGAGAGAGAGAGAGAGAGAGAGAGAGAGAGAGAGGAGAGAAAAACACATGGCCAGCAAGCCACTCCCACAGGTCACATGGCCGGCAGGCCACTCCCACAAAGGAGGCCACACCCACAGAGTAGGTTCAAAAAATTTTTGAAACCCCCACTGATTCGTTCAGTCAATCATGGTTGGGATTATGCAAAATTTAGCCTGTGAGATGAACCCAACCAACACAAACAGCCTCTGGCCAACGGAGAGATGTGGATCACTCTAATTGTCCCATTGATGGATTATGCAACATCGAGTCATTGTTGACGCTCGGCGACCACGGATAGATTTTTCCATGATGATCTGGCTTCATCTTGGATCTCTTCCACCAGCAACGGATCCATTCGAGAATGGGTTGCTGTCTCTGATTCAGGCCAGCTGTCCCGTTTTCCCTTGACAGGATGGTCGTTTTTGTCTCTCCTGGAGTTGTCAAGAAGGAAAGAGCACGGGTTGTTGTTGTTGTTTTTATCACCCCTGCTGCAGTGGTGGGATTCAAGGAATTTAACAACCGGTTCTCTGTCCTAATGACCAGCTTAGTAGGCGTGGCTCGGTGGTCATGTGACTGGGTGGGCATGGCCAACTCAATGTCACTCACGTGGATGGACGCTTCACCTTAGCTGTTATAATATAATAAGGATTAACCGGAGGGGCAGTTTCTGTAAGCAGGGCAATAAAGATTAGGCTAGAAACAACACCAGAATGTTTCCTTCCTGCCTTCCTTACAGGATTAGCCCTGTAAAGTGGGAAAAAACAAAATATTTCTTCCAACAACCGGTTCTCCAAACTGCTTAGAAAGTTACCAACCGGTTCTTGTTTATTATTATTGTTTGTTTATTATATTTATATGCCACCCTTTTCCCCCGAAGGGGACTCAGGGCGGCTCACAACTCAAACCAGGGAAGGGGGATACAGACAAAAAAAATTTTTAAAAAAAAAAAACGACACATAACAATGCATAATTTAAAACACACGACAGTCATACCATTCGAGACGGGGGCAACAGCTCTTTAGCCCCAGGCCTGTCGGAACAGCCAGGTTTTAAGGGCTTTGCGGAAGGCCTGGAGGGTGGTGAGGGTTCGAATCTCCACAGGGAGTTCGTTCCAGAGGGTCGGAGCAGCCACAGAGAAGGCTCTCCTCCGGGTAGTTGCCAGTCGACACTGGCCGGCGGATGGAATTTGGAGGAGGCCTAATCTGTGGGATCTAATCGGTCTAGTGGAGGTAATTGGCAGCAGGCGGTCTCTCAAGTAATAGGTCCCGAATAGGTGCGAACCGGCTGAATCCCACCACTGTCCTGCTGCCTCCAAAATCCAAAAGAGTAGAAGCTCTTTTGGGAAGCCAACACCTGGTTGGCGAGACTTGGTTTGCTGAGTTATTAATTTAATAATAGCCCCAAACTGTTTGGGAGGTGGAAGAAGAGTGAGTGATTAAAGAGGTATCTTGGAAATGACAGGACGGGTTTGAGGAACACCCGGAGTCGACAACCACAATTTATTAATTTTGAGACTGGATGGTAAACAGGGTTAATTTTATTAACTTCGACCCTGGTTCTTCTATGTTCCACTGCGGTTTGCAAAATTATTCGGCTCCGCCTTAAAAAAAAATAGAATAGAATATCAAAAAGCTCTCCAAATTCTCAACCGTCCTTCCCCTCCCCACCTCATTCAAAAGAAGTAAAAAAAAAAACAACTTGATTTTCTATGATATCATTTCGACTCCACCCAAACGGCTTCCTGACTGTGTTCCTAACCTTTCTGTCGAAAAAGATGATCCGCTCAGCAATTTTGCATTATTATATTTTCTCTCTTTCTCTCGCTCGCTTGCGCAATCCGCCCCACAACGAAAGCTGCAGGTTTGACCAAAGAGAGTGAAGATCTGGGAGGGAGGCATTTTCATCGGGCTGTTTTCCGTCTGGTCTTTAATTGTCGTTCATTAAAACCGTGCGGCATTTTCGGGTAATGAAAACAGCTTTCGACGCCATGCTCTGTGCTTCCCCTCTGATTGAGATTTTAAACAGGGCATCCTTTCAATGAGGAATCCATTGGCAGAAAATTGCATTCGCTATCTGGATTTTTAAATGCGTGATTCTCCCAGACTGGTTTCCCACCGTGTCTCCCAGCGCTGCGGAAATGGCTTTGAGGAGGAAAATCTCACCCCACGGCTGCCCCGCAGGTATTTTAGGGGCAGCTAAGCCTAGCCGAAGATAAAACACTCAAAATAAGAAGCAAATAGAAACAGGTTTTTCATTCACAGATAGTCCTCGGCTGAACGACTTTACATTTAGTGACCGTTTGAAGTTTTGAAACAGTCCCCCCCAAAAAGGGAGCCATGGCATATTTTTTTTCGCACAAACAACCGTTGCAGCTTTCCCCGTGGTATTGTGATCAAAATTCTAGCTCTGATCATGTTACCTAGTATGGTAATAAAATGTCTGCAAGAAAAGGAGCAAGCTCAGAGAGCACCAAGGATCTCACAGTCCTCCTCCTCTTCCTCCTCCTCTTCCTCTTCCTCCTTTCCACAACCTCTTTCCTTTCTAGCACTGATGATGTTACCTAGCTGGGTCATGGGACGTCTGCAAGGAAAACCACCAAGCTCAGAGAGCACCAAGGACCCCACACTCCTCCTCCTCTCCACAAACCCCACACCTTTCTAGCACTGATGATGTTACCTAGCATGGTAATGAAACGTCTGCAAGAAAACCACCAAGCTCAGAGAGCACCAAGGACCCCACAGTCCTCCTCCTCCTCCTCTCCACAAACCCCACAACCTTTCTAGCACTGATGATGTTACCTAGCATGGTAATGAAACGTCTGCAAGAAAACCACCGAGCTCAGAGAGCTCAAAGGACCCCACGGTTCAACCCTGAGCTGCAAGTATTCTCTTCCATTATCGGTGCAATGTGTTTCCTTGTGGTTTGAGTCAAGCAACCCGTTTTCCAGGTCTGCGTGACATCACGAAGCATCTCTAGCATGTTCCCCTTAGTCCTTCTTTTCTCTAGATTAGTGAAACCCAAATTCTGCAACTGTTCTTCATATGTTTTTGTCTCGAGAAGACCTTGTATCATTCCAGACTAATGGCTATCCAACATCTTCTTAAAGACTTCCAGTGTTGGGGCATTCACAACTTCTGGAGGCAACTTCTGTTCCACTGATCAATTGTTCTCACTGTCAGGAAATGTCTCCTCCATTCTAAGTTGCTTCTCTCCTTGATTAGTTTCCACCCATTGCTTCTTGTCCTGCCCTCAGGTGCCTTGGAGAATAGCTTGACTCCCTCTTCTTTGTTGCAGCCCCTGAGATATTGGAAGGCTGCTATCCTGTCTCCCTGGTCCTTCTTTTCATTAAACTATCCAGTTCCTGCAACCGTTCTTTATATCTTTTAGCCTCCAGTCCCCTCATCCTCTTCGTTGCTCTTCTCTGCACTCTTTCCAGAGTGCCAACGTGTTTTTTTGCATTCTGGCGTGCTAAAGCCCACTGAAGCTCATCTCAGGTTCTCTGCACCTCCTGCAACCTAGATTTCAGCCCTCTCCCCTGCCGTCTGGATAGCATCTCCCACCCCCCTCCCCCCTCGCTCCCCCTGGGATCTTGTTGCTGGAGAGGGATGCAAGCCGAAGCCGCAGGCGGCTTGCCAAACCATGCTGGCTGAAAGCAAACACCACGGGAACAACTGGCCTGCCGCTGCTTAGTTTTATGAGCCCCTGGGGAGGGATGCATAGTTAACGCAACACTTCAAACATCATTATTGATTGCATGCATGGACTGTGGCGCGGGCTGCATCAGCAAACCCGGGGAAGGGAGGGGAGGGAGGGGATGTGGTGCAGAAAGCATTTATGTCTGTGTGTGTGTGTGTGTGTGTGTGTGTGTGTGTGCACGTGCGTGCGTGCGCATGTGTGCATCCTAAGCCATGGAGCCAGAGGTGGGTTCCTACCAGTTCGCGCCAGTTCGGTAGAACCGGTTCGTCAAATCTACCGAACCAATTAGAAGAGGTTCCACCAGGAAGCAGGCCACACCTACAGAAGAGGTTCCAAATTTTTTTGAAACCCACCACTGACACAGAGAGAGAGAGAGAGAGAGAGAGAGAGAGAGAGGAGAGAGAGAAAGAAAGAAAGAAAGAAAGAAAGAAAGAAAGAAAGAAAGAAAGAAAAAAGAAAGAAAGAAAAGTGAGAGAGAGATGAAAGAAAAAAGGAAAAAGGGACAGAAAGACAAAAGGAAGGAGAGAGAGAGAGAGAGAAAGAGAAAGAGAAAGAGAAAGAGAAAGAAAGAAAGAAATAAAAAAGAAAAAAGAAAGAAAAAGTAGAGAGATGAAAGAAAAAAAGGAAAAATGGACAGAGAGACAAAAGGAAGGAGAGAGAGAGAGCGAGAGAGAGAAAGGAAGAAAGAAAGAAAGAAAAAAGAAAAAAGAAAGAAAAAGTGAGAGAGATGAAAGAAAAAAAGGAAAAAGGACAGAAAGACAAAAGGAAGGAGAGAGAGAGAGAGAGAGAGAGAGAAAACACATGGCCGGCAAGCCACTCCCACCAGGTCAGATGGCCGGCAAGCCACTCCTACAAAGGAGGCCACACCCACAGAGTAGGTTCGAAAAAAATTTGAAACCCACCACTGCATTATCATTATTAACTGCGCCAGGACTAAAACCCAGAGAGAAAAATCCCTCTTCATTTGCATGTATCCTGCCTTTATTCTATTTTGCAAACAACTCGAGGTGGCAAATCATATTCAACACACTTTCCTCCTCCAATTTTCCCCCACGACCACCACAACAGCAACTGTGAAGAGGTGGGTTGGGCTGAGAGAAGAGGAGCCGAAAGTCACTCGGTCGGCTTTTAAGGTGGGACTAGAACTCACCGTCCCCTGGTGATTGCAAAAAAGTCATCCAGCTGGCTTATAGGGCTAAGGCGGGACTACAACTCCCTATCTCCCAGTTTCTATCTAGGTGGTCTAACCACTAGATCACTGCCTGATGACTCTAAACTGTTCCGACCTAGGCTTCCCAAGCCGACTCCTCGCCCCAATAAAACCCCTTTTATTTAGTTCAAAGCAGAGGTGGGTTCCTACCAGTTCGCACCTATTCGGTAGAACCGGTTCGTCAAATCTACCGAACCGGTTAGAAGAGGTTCCACCAGTGGACCCGGAAAGCAGGCCACACCTACAGAAGAGGTTCCAAAATCTTTTGAAACCCACCACTGACAAGGATCTTGTAATTTGACAGCTTTAAGACTTGCATGCTTCAATGCCAGAGTTCCTGAGCCAATGTGACTGGAGGAGGAATTCTGGGAGTTGAAGTCCACAAGTCTTAAAGCTGTCAACTTTGAACCCCTGTTTTTTTTCTAAAGGGTTGGGGGTGCAAGGATCTTGTAACTTGACAGCTTTAAGACTTGCATGCTTCAATGCCAGAGTTTCTGAATAGCTACTTGGACCAACCTAAGTACTAATTCATAATTTCATATCCGGTCACATGGGTGGCAAGACACTCCCACAAAGGAGGCCACACCCACCGAGTAGGTTCCAACAATTTTTGAAACCCACCACTGGTTCAAAGGGAATTTCTCCCCAGCCAACAGTCTTTCAAGATAGTTCACAACTACAGACCTTTATCAGGCTTGGAGAGCGGCCAGGCCGATATCTTTGAAACAACACGCTGTAGCAGCAATTCCTTAGCATGAAGTCAGGAAGAGATCTTCACCCCAATGAATTGAACTAATGGTCTCCTGCAAACTCCACTCCCCTTTCGTTCCTCTTTTATATCCTCTGGGAGGGGCCATTCACCGGCCACCTGTGCCTTTACTCCCGAGTCGGCCCTTGTTCCTTAGCTGTTCCCTTCATCTGGCAACGCTGCGCATGCACCCATCAGGAACAGGCTCCAGCTGCTCTTCTGCCCCACTGATCTCCGACTCCGAAGGCAGCTGATAACTGTCGGACGGCTCTGGCCCCCTCTCTGCCTCCGACACAGAGCCCTCATCCGAGTCTTCCCCAGACTCCAGGACTGGCCCATGTTCCTCCCCAACCTCCTCACTGTCTGAATCTGCTGCCAGCTCTGCTGGCTGCTGGCAGGCCACAATACAAACACTCTCTGGGTGTTGCTAGAACAAACTTCCCTTATTCTGGGTATCTTTCCATCCACGCCCGGACTCCTCCCTTTGTTTCAACTGCCTCGCCAGCTTTGAGCAAAGTTTGGTTAAAGCCAGGACTTTGCCCTCTGGCCACTCCAGCTGGTCAGCCCAGGCTTTGTTTTACCTTGCCCTGCCTTGTCAGGTAGAACAATGCCAGCTTTCCTGTGCGTGTTTCCAGGCAGCCAATGGAGGGAGGGAGGGAGGGAGGGAGAGTAGCTTTTGCCCAGATGTTCTTGCTGATGTCACCTTTCTGCTGATTCTGTTTTGTGCTCAACCCTCAGCAGATTCCATCAGAGGTCACTGTGGGAGAACTTTCCCCTTCCCTTCTTCCTTTCCTTTCCTCTCCTCCCTTTCCTTTCTTTTTCTCCTTCCCTTCTTCCCTTCCTTTTTCCTTCCCTTCCCTTCTTCCCTTCCTTTCCTTTCCTTCCTTTCCCTTCCCCCTTCCCTTCCCTTCTTCCCTTCCTTTCTCCTTCCCTTCCCTCCCCTTCTTCCTTCCCTTCCCTTCCTCCTTTCCTTTCCTTTCCTTCCTTTCCCTTCCCTTTCTCCTTCCCTTCCCTTCTTTCCTTTCCTCTCCTCTCTTTCCTTTCTTTTTCTCCTTCCCTTCTTCCCTTCCTTTTTCCTTCCCTTCCCTCCCCTTCTTCCTTCCCTTCCCTTCTTCCTTCCCTTCTTCCCTTCCTTTCCTTTCCTTTCCTTCCTTTCCCTTCCCTTCCCTTTCTCCTTCCCTTCCCTTCTTCCCTTCCTTTCTCCTTCCCTTCCCTCCCCTTCTTCCTTCCCTTCCCTTCCCTTCTTCCTTCCCTTCCCTTCTTCTCTTCCTTTCATTTCATATCCCTTCATTTAACTTCCCTTTCTCCTTCCCTTCCCCTTCTTCCCTTCCTTTCTCCTTCCCTTCCCTCCCCTTCTTCCTTCCCTTCCCTTCTCCTTCCTTCTTCCTTTCCTTTCCTCCCCTCCCTTTCCTTTCTCTTTCTCCCTTCCCTTTCCTTCTTCCTTTCCTTCCCTTCCCTTCTTCCTTTCCTTTCCTCCCCTCCCTTTCCTTTCTCTTTCTCCTTCCCTTTCCTTCTTCCTTTCCTTCCCTTCCCTTCTTCCTTTCCTTTCCTTCCTTTCTCTTCCCTTCCCTTCTTCCTTCCCTTTCCTCCCCTCCCTTTCCTTTCTCTTTCTCCTTCCCTTCTTCCTTCCCTTCCCTTCCCTTCTTCCTTTCCTTTCCTTCCTTTCTCTTCCCTTCCCTTCCTCCTTCCCTTCCCTTCTTCCTTTCCTTTCCTTCCTTTCTCTTCCCTTCCCTTCCTCCTTCCCTTCCCTTCTTCCTTCTCCTTTTCCTTCCCTTTCCTCCTTCCCTCCCCTCCCCTCCCCTCTCCTGTCCCCTTTCCTTCATTCCTCTCCTCCCCTTCTCTTTCCCGCCCTTCTTCCCTTCTGTTTCCCTCCCTCCCTCCTCTCACGATAGGGAAAAGAAGTGTCTTTCCTTCTCTTCCACAATTTGTGAATTTGAGAAACAGGATATTCAAATGAAGATAAATAGAAGAAGAAGAAAAAATAACAAAGGCTGTGTGAAGTTTTAGTTGGACCAACAACCTTCGGAGAAAAATAATGTGGTCTTCCTGGTGTTTTCTGAGCTTAGTGATTTGCTCACAGGCATTTCATGACCCAACTAGGTAACATCATCAGCACACCACACTCTTTTCGCACTGATGATGTTACCTATGCAATTAAATTGAAAACCCCTGATATTGCATTCACATTGCACTATAGAGTAAAAGTCAATGCAGTTACTGTTCTGGGATAGAAGCTGTTTTTCAGCCTATTTGTCTTTATTGCCCTGTACCGTCTGCCAGATGGTAATAGTTTAAAAAAAAGGGGGGATGCCCAGGATGAGATGGATCTTTAAGAACATTTTGAACTTTTTAAAAAAATAAATGTTTTTATTGTACATTTTCCATTTATTCTACATCACAATTTTAATTTTGCAACAGCAGTATACTGGATGCATCAAGTCCTCTTTAAATATATACACGGTGTTATGCACTCTAATTGTAACCGCTATTCTCTTAATCATATAGTATAATCTCTTTTTAAATACATGACATTGTACAATATTTACAAGACAGGCGGTGGGATTAAATTTCTTTTATTACCGGTTCTGTGGGCATGGCTTGGTGGGCGTGGCATGGCTTGGTGGGCGTGGCTTGGTGGGCATGGCAGGGGAAGGATACTGCAAAATCCCCATTTTCTCCCGATCAGCTGGTACTTGGGAGGCAGAGAATAGATGGGGGCGGGGCCAGCCAGAGATGGTATTTTCTGGTTCTCCGAACTACTCAAAATTTCCGCTACCGGTTCTCCAGAACTGGTCAGAACCTGCTGAATTCCACCTCTGGTACAAGAATATTTTAAGCTCCCAACTGTTTGCTTTCATTTCATTCAGTTTTAGTCGCCATGATGTAGAAAAGATGTGGAGACTCTGGAAAGAGTGCAGAGAAGAGCAATAAAGAGGATTAAGGGACTGGAAGCTAAAACATATGAAGAACGGTTGCAGGAACTGGATATGTTTAGTTTAATGAAAAGAAAACTAAGGGAGACAGGATAGCAGTCTTCCAATATCTCAGGGGCTTCCCCAAAGAAGAGGGAGTCAAGCTATTCTCCAAAGCACCTGAGGGCAGGACAAGAAGCAATGGGTGGAAACTAATCAAGGAGAGAAGCAACTTAGAACTGAGGAGAAATTTCCTGACAGTTAGAACAATTAATCAGGGGAACAACTTGCCTCCAGAAGTTATGAATGCCCCAACACTGGAAGTATTTTTTATTTATTTATTTATTTATTTATTTATTTATTTATTTATTTCCAAAACAAACATATATTGTAAAAAGTATATCAGCTGGTTACAAAAAGCTTTTGTGCATCTATTCCACCGTCATCAAATATAATTCATATTAATTCAAATATCTTAACTCAAATATTTACTATATTAACATCATCATACCTCCACTTTTATTTGACTACAGTTATTTAAACATCCTTCATCCTTAAATATACCAAGATTCAATCCATAACCACAAGCTGGCATTTCATTTACTTATTGATAAAATCCTCCGTTAACATTAAGTCCTCATATCCTGTTTTAGCTAAACATCCATAATATTTAATACCAAAGCTTTCTAATCCTCCATGTATATAATTTATTATCATTATCCTTTCTTTGTTTAACTATGTCCTATATCATAACACTGGAAGTCTTTAAGAAGAGGTTGGATAGCCATTTGTCTGAAACAGTATAGGGTTTCCTGCCTAGGCAGGGGGCTGGACTAGAAGACCTCCAAGGTCCCTCCCAAGTCTGCTATTGTATTGTATTGTATTATTTCCTGTGCTGCATCAGCTCATATCACTTGGTGGTCTCCTTTTCTCGCAGGGACCATGCGCCCGGTGCGGAGAAATTTTTACGACCCCTCTTCCGCTCCCGGCAAAGGGGTGGTGTGGGAGTGGGAGAACGACAACAACTCCTGGACGCCTTACGACATGGACATCTGCATCACCATCCAGAACGCCTACGAGAAGCAGCATCCGTGGTTGGACCTCTCCTCCTTGGGCTTCTGCTACTTGATCTACTTCAACAGCATGTCGCAAGTCAACCGCCAGACGCAGAGGAAGCGGCGTCTCCGGAGGCGCATGGACTTAGCCTACCCGCTCATCATGGGATCCATCCCGAAGTCCCAATCCTGGCCGGTGGGCACCAACTCTGGCCACCCTTGTTCGTGCCAGCAGTGCCTGCTGGTCAACAGCACCCGGGCCGCCTCCAATGCCATCTTGGCTTCCCAACGCCGGAAGGTCTACGCGGGGAACAGCAACGGGACCTTGGCCGTCCGCCAGAGCAATACTTTCAACGGGACGGCCTTGTGGTCCTTGGGCACCATACAAGGGGGAGGGATGTCCAAGATGGAGCAGTCCCGTTCTGCCAACGGGATGCAAGCGACCGCCGCCTTCTCCCGAAGCCAAAGCGCGCCCAACAATACTCAAGTGCCGGGTCAAAATAACCTGAACCGGCCTGGGACACAGCGGGCGGCCATCTTAAACAGCAGAGCCTCCATCCCACCTGGGTAAGTGTTGGAGACCTCGGTGTTCCTCAAGGCATGGAGGTCAAATGGTCAGGGGCGACAATAAGGAGGACCGTGGAGTCCTGGGGAGATCTCTGAGCTTGGTGGTCGGTTTGCAGGCATTGGATTGCCCATGTAGGTAACACCATCAGTTCTAGAAGGGAGTGTGATTTGCAGGGAGGAGGAGGAGGAGGAGGAGGAGGAGGAGGAGGAGGAGGAGGAGGAGGAGGAGGAGGATGACGACGACGACAACTGTGGGGTCCTTGGTGCTCTCTGAGCTTGGTTGTTTCCTTGCAGACGTTTCATTACCCAATAGGTAACATCATCAGTTCTAGAAGGGTGTGGGGTTTGCAGGGAGGAGGAGGAAGAAGAAAAAGAAGACCGTGGGGTGTTTGGTGCTCTCTGAGCTTGGTTGTTTCCTTGCAGATGTTTCATCACCCAACTAGGTAACATCATCAGTTCTAGAAGGGCGTGGGGTTTGCAGGGAGGAGGAGGAGGAGTGTGGAGTTCTTGGTGCTCTCTGAGCTTGGTTGTTTCCTTGAAGACGTTTCATTACCCAACTAGGTAACATCTTTAGTTCTAGAAGCGAGTGAGGTTTGTGGGAGGGGAAAAGAGGAGGAGGAGGAGGAGGAAGAGGAGGAGGAAGAGGAGGAAGACTCTAGGATCCTTGGTGCTCTCTGAGCTTGGTGATTTTCTTGTAGACATTTCAATACCCCACTTGGTGTTTTCTGAGCATAATAATTTGTTTGCAGACATTTCAATTCCCTACTAGGTAACCTCATCAGTGCTACTGAGTGTGAGGCTGGCTCCTTGTTTATATACAATAGGCCTGCATTTATATTCCTTTTAGAATTTTGGCCTGCCACACTTTCTCTTATTTCATTATGCTGTTTCTTTAAGTATAGTCAATGGGAGGGGGGGAATAGAAGGAGTAGAATTGTGGAATGTATTGTTTTTCATTCTTTACTAGAAGCCAGGTCATCCTTTGTTCTCTGCCCCAGTACACCTGACCGGAAGAAGCTGGGCATGGACGCCAGCATGGAAGAAGGAGATTGGACCATGTGATGGACTGTGGGTGTGGGGACAAGATCATGAACTTTTAACTGGGTGGGATTCTGATGTAACTTCCAGAGTTGGAATCCCACAGCACAATGCCAATATGCCTGCTTTATTAAATTGGAACTTTAAGCAGAGTTTTGCCTTCGACTCTGATTTAATTCTACATGGTATTTGGAAGGCTGACACATCAGTGTTACTGAGTGTGAGGCTGGCTTCTTGTTTATATACAATAGCATGTCCTACCAATGTTGGTGGAGGTTTTAATTTACGCCTTAGTATTTGATTAGGATATAGTTTTCTTCTTGATTGTTTGTCTGGTGTTAATCCCTGCTTCTCTGGATATTGGCTACTGGAGATTATGTGGCTTTTTTTTTTTTTCCTTCCTTCTTAGCTTTCTATTTTGAATGGTGTGTAAATGTAACTTATCTCTATGTGTCTACCGATGGCCAATTTGTCTGAATGCCAAGCTTCCAGGAACTTCCTAGAATTTTTGGATTTAGCTTAGTCTGCATATAAACGTGGTCTATATAAACAGGGAGCAAACACCATAGTAATTGATGGTGTTACCTTGTTTGGTAATAAAACGTCTGAAAGCAAACAACTCTGCAGTTCAACCATGATAAGAAATCAAAGAGAGGTGCAGGAAAGAGGGAAAACAGAAAGAGAAAAACAGAAAAGAAAGAATAAAGATACAGAGAACTCATTAATTCTTTACGTCAGTTATAAGCACAAATTCTAACTTTCTGTGGCTAAACGTAATTCCCCCTTTTCTATCATTCCTATCTAATCATCAAAACAATAATTGATAACGTCATAGGTTTTTTCCTGCTTGAAACATTACATGTTTTCCTTGCTTTTCCTGAGAGTTATATTTTGGCAAAGTTTTTGATAGTACATTGCATTTTGGCACTTCAAATGTATGCAATGTTGACCTTTAAAAATAATAATAATAGATGCTTTCTGTAATTTTGTGGGTTTGTTTACGCATTGTGCTAGGCATATTTTAATGCTGCAAATGACACCATCAAATTTGGGGCGGGTGGGAATGCACATCTTGGTTACATACCTGGCTGCTAATTTGTAGTTTGGGAAACTACAAAATAGGTAAATTTATGGAGGTGGGAACAAGTATTCTCGCTTCGGGCTAGAATGAAGGCAGTTCTAGTTAATTGTATTTTGTATATGTTTTCTGTGCTATTTGGCCAGATTTCTAATTTTCTGCATTATTTATTGCGGATTGCATTTTTTTAAAAAATAATAAATCTTGTTTTGTAATATTATACTAGTACTCACCAGGAGGCTCTCTAGAGTTAGACATGATCCCAAAACAAATTAATTTTAAAAATAAATAATATAATGCCCAGCTCTATTTCTTTTCTTTTTTTTAATTTAAACCTCTTTTTGGCCCCCTCAAATGCTCAAACAGCAAACAGAGAATATTTGATTTCTTTTTTTAGTTCAAATAAAAGTGTCCCAGTTAAGCTTCCTTGTTTAATCACCGAGAAAAGCTATCCAGAGTTCAGTCAGAGGAGTTACAACTATCAGCCATAGATACTAATAGTCAATTGTTCCTGCAGCCTGTAATTATTGAAATGTGAATATCTTCCTTAGTATGTTTTAATAGGCAACTGAAAATCTGTGATTTTTCGTATGCCGCCCACTCCCGGAGGACTCCGGGCGGCTCACAAAAGACAAGGAAAGGGGGGGAACGAGACAAAGACAACATATTAAAACAAAACCAACATTCACAATTTCTATGGAGGTAGATGCTTCTCAGCTCCCCCCAGCCTGCTGGAGCAGCCAGGACTTGGTGCTTTGTGGAAGGCCGGGAGGGTAGTAAGGATCCTGATCTCAACAGGGAGCTCGTTCCAGAGGGCCGGAGCTGCAACAGAGAAGGCTCTCCCCCGGGGGGTGGCCAGCCGGCATTGGCCGGCAGATGGAATCCAGAGGAGGCCTAGTCTGTGCGATCTAATCGGTCTTTGGGAGGTAATCGGCAGGAGGCGGTCTCTCAGGTACCCAGGTCCGATGCCATGTAGGGCTTTATAGGTAGCGACCAGCACCTTGAAGCGGATTCGGAGACTAATAGGTAGCCAGTGCAGCTTGCCGAGGATAGGTGTAACGTGAGTGTACCTTGGTGCACCCACAATCGCTCGCGCGGCTGCATTCTGGACTAATTGGAGTCTTCAAGAACACTCTTCAAGGGCAGCCCCATGTAGAGCGCATTACAATAATCCATTTAAAAAAAAGAAACATTCCTGCTTTATCGTTACGGATGTTTTACATGGGTGGAATATTATGATCTGTATTATTACTACATGACTATTACTAGCAGTATTACTACCAGTACCGGTATTAAGAATAACGGTAATTGCATTTGGACAAAGATGGTTTTTCAGATAGCCTCTTTGGAAGTCCTAATGTGGCTTGATGTTATTAATAATTTACTTTGTGTTTCAGCTAAATATTTAATTATTTATTGAATGTTTAATTTATTTTTGTAAATTATTAAAAGTTGTAACCTAATAATTAAGCGATGGTGACAATTAGCATCGTATTTTTAAAAATAGCAGGATTTCCGTTTCCCCCCCCCCCCTATTTCCAGATCCATTGTCTGGTGGAGTAACAGCCCTTAGAATTCCACCAGCTGTTCCAATAATAAGAAAATTAAGAATAATAATAGCAATACCAATAGCAATAACAACACCAGAAACAACAATAGGGACTAACAGCCATCACAACAATAACACGAGCAGTAACACTAATAACAAGGGACACAGTGGCTTAGTGGCAAAGACGCTGAGCTTGTGGATCAGAAAGTTCGGCAGTTCGACGGTTCGAATCCCTAGTGCCGCGTCACAGAGTGAGCTCCCGTGATTTGTCCCAGCTTCTGCCAACCTAGCAGTTCGAAAGCACGTAAAAAATGCAAGTAGAAAAACAGGAACCACCTTTGGTGGGAAGGGAACAACGTTCCGTGCACCTTCGGCGTTGAGTCATGCCAGCCACATGACCATGGAGACATCTTCGGACAGTGCTGGCTCTTTGGCTTTGAAACGGAGATGAGCACCACCCCCTAGAGTCGGGAACGACTAGCACATATGTGCGAGGGGAACATTTACCTTTACCTTTTTAACACTAGTAACAACAGCAACAATAGAAATAGGAACAATAACAATAGGAACAATAACGTTAACAATAACAGCCGTAGTAACAACAACAATAAGAAAATGAAAACAACAATAAGAATAGCAAGTCCTAACAATAAGTTTAAAAGCCGCCCAGAGTCATTTCGATATGAGATGAGCAGCACATAAACTTAATAAATAAATACTAGGATAGTAACAGTAACGATAACAACAGTAGTAGCATCCACACAATAGTAATAGGAACAATAACATTAGGAACAATAATAGTAACAATCCTAGCAATTAGGGTTATAAGACTATCTATCTATCTATCTACCCACCTACCTACCTACCTACCTACCTACCTACCTGTGATATCTGTTTGTCTCTGTCTCTATTATCTATCTATCTATCTATCTATCTATCTATCTATCTATCTATCTATCTATCTATCTATCTATCTATCTATCTATCTATCTACCTACCTACCTACCTACCTGCCTGTGAAATCTGTTTGTCTCTGTCTCTATTATCCATCCATCCATCTAGCTATCTATCTATCTATCTATCTATCTATCTATCTATCTATCTATCTATCTATCTATCTATCTATCTACCTACCTACCTATCTACCTACCTACCTACCTACCTACCTGTGAAATCTGTTTGTCTCTGTCTCTATCTATCTATCTATCTATCTATCTATCTATCTATCTATCGATCTATCTATCTATCTATCTATCTATCTATCTATCTATCTATCTATCTATTTATCTACCTACCTACCTACCTACCTGTGAAATCTGTTTGTCTCTGTCTCTATCATCCATCTATCTATCTATCTATCTATCTATCTATCTATCTATCTATCTATCTATCTATCTATCTCCTGTGCACAACCCCTATATCCCCAGAGATAACTTACACACAAATACACATTTATCTCACTCTGCCCGATCGTCTCTTTGTCATCATCATCTATCTATTATTTATGTTTTACCGACTTATCTATCAATCACTTCTCTATTACCTATCTACATAACTGCCTATCATCTATCAATCTACCTTTCCCTCACTTAGCTGTTTATCATCTCTCCATTATCCATTTGCCTACATATTGTTAGCCAGCCAGCTATCAACTATCTACACAGCTCTTCCGTTCCATCTATACCCATAGGGGATCCATAGGGGATGGAAGAGTATTGTCTCACGGATGTTTATGTCACGGATGTTCATCGTTCATCGGTTCATTGTCCCATTCACATCGTCTTCTTCAAGCAGATGTTTTACAGAGAGATTGGGTCTTCCTCTACACATTTTCCAGCATCTGTCCAAACCTTGGCCAATGGCCATGTCATGAGGGAGTCAAACAGTGGTGGGATTTAGCCAGTTCGCACCTATCCGGAAGAACCGGTTGGTAACTTTCTAAGCAGTTCGGAGAACCAGTTGTTGGAAGAAATATTTTGTTTTTCCCACTTTACAGGGCTAATCCTGTAAGGAAGGCAGGAAGGAAACATTCTGGTGTTGTTTCTAGCCTAATCCTTATTGCCCTGCTTACAGAAACTGCCTCTCAAGTTAACCCTTATTACCATTGTAACAACTAAGGCGAAGTGCCCATCAACCTGAGTGACATTGACTTGGCCACGCCCACATGATCACATGACCACCGAGCCCCGCCTACCCAGCTGGTCATTAGGGCAGAGAACTGATTGGTGAATTATTTGAATCCCACCACTGGAGTCAAATCTCCTACTGCCATGATGGCAAACCTATGGAATGCGTGCAAGAGATGCCACTCACAGCCCTCTCTGTGGGTATGAGTGCCATCACCAGCTGCTCTTCTGGTTTATGGCGTGCATGAGGCCATTTTTGGGCCCATTTTCCAGGCCATTTTCTGGTGGTTTTGGAGGTCAGAAGCAGCTCAAAAAAGGCCTGAGAATTCCCTGGAAAATGGCCTGTTTTTTAAGCTGTTGTCAGGCCATTTTGCAGGTTGTTTTTCAGCTGTTTTTTGGGGGTCAAAAACAGGTTCAAAAAAAAGGACTGAAAATTCCCTGAAAAATGAACTGTTTTTTGGCTGTTTTCGGGCCCTTTTCCAGGCCGTTTTCCAGGCTATTTTCCAGCTGGTTTTTGGGTCAAAAACAGGCTGAAAAAAAGCCTGAAATTTCCTTGAAAAAACACCCTGGAAAATGGCCTATTTTTTGGCTGTTTTCGGGCCCTTTTCCAGGCCGTTTCCCAGGCTGTTTTCCAGCTGGTTTTGGGGTCAAAAACAGGCTCGAAAAAAAGCCTGAAATTTCCTTGAAAAAACACCCTGGAAAATGGCCTATTTTTTGGCTGTTTTCGGGCCCTTTTCCAGGCCAGTTTCCCAGGCGTTCTTTCTCAGCTGGTTTTGGGAGTCAAAAACAGGCCTTAGAAAAAAGGCCTGAAATTTCCTTGAAAAAACACCCTCTGAAAATGGCCTATTTTGTGGCTGTTTTTCCGGGCCCTTTCCCCCCAGGCTGTTTTCCAGGCTTGGTTCTTTGAGGTCAAACAAAGCTCGCAAAAAAGCCTGAAATTTCCTTGAAAAACAGCCCTGAAAAATGGCCTATTTTTGGCTGTTTTCGGGGGGCCCTTTCCAAGGCCGTTTTCCAGGCCTGTGTTTCCCAGCTGGATTTTGGGTACAAAAACAGGCTCAAAAAAAGGCCTGAAATTTCCTTGAAAAACAGCCCGGAAACCAGTGGAATAACTTGCCTCCAGAAGTTGTGAATGCTCCAACGCTGGAAGTTTTTAAGAAGAGGTTGCATAGCCATTTGTCTTAAGTGGTATAAGGTTTCCTGCCTGAGCAAGGGGTTGGACTAGAAGACCTCCAAGGTCCCTTTCGACTCTTGTTATTCTAAATCTTCTCCATTTACAAAAGATAGGCTTTGTTTTTTTAGGTTGGTATACCAGAAATGGCCTATTTATATCGATTCATTAGTAAAAATGAAACTGGTTTAGAGCAAGTTCCTTCGACACCCAGAAAAAAACCAGCCACCTTTTAAAATTGTGTTTTCTTGCTGCACTTTGCATGCACTTCCTTCTAAGTGCTGTTCGGGTTTTTTTTCTTTCTTTTGTCTGTTGCGATTGTGAATGTTACGCAACGACTATTCTTCCTTGCAGGATCTGCTATGTCAACAACTGGGTAAGATGAGCCAATGGGAAAATTGCTCTCCGAGATTTATTGCTTGCTGGCACCTGAGATGACTCTTGGAGTCAGCAGAAAGGAGTTAGAAAGAAAGAACGTGTGTGGTTTTGTGTGTGTGTGTGTGTGTGTGTAAGAGAGAGGGATGCAGTGGCTCAGTGGCTAAGATGCTGAGCTTTTCAACCAGAAAGGTCGGCAGTTTGGCGGTTTGAATCCCTAGCGCCGCGTAATGGGGCGAGCTCCCATTAGTCGTCCCAGCTTGTTTATCAGAGTGATGGCATTCCGGGGGGAAATTGTTCTTGTGTCTCGTTGTCTTGGTGTGCATTGCCTCATTTTGAGGGTAGGAGTTGAAACAATTTATTTCCAGGATGCCAGGGGTCTATAAATATTTTCCTGGCCCTCTTTTTGACTCGTGCAGTGCACAGGTCCTCAATGGAAGGCAGGTTGGCAGTAATTGTTTCTTTCTGCAGTTCTAATCATCCTCTGAAGTCTCTGTCTGTCTTGTTGGGTTGCAGAGCCAAATCATACAGTTATAGAGGTGCAGATGACAAGACTCAATAATTCCTTCCTAAATATGCCTATAATTAGGCATTATATCTGATGGCTATGATAAAGGGACGATATACCTAACATTACACATCTTGACCGCAGCAAGAATATAGTGTATGCGCAGCAGTGGGAGAGCGAAAATACCCCATTCAGAGGGAGGAGACGATAAAGATACTGGTCTGTGCGGAAATGGACAGAGTAACGCTAAAAATATAAGCTAAAGGAGATACAGAACACTATGCTATAGAATACAATACAATAGCAGAGTTGGAAGGGACCTTGGAGGGTCTTCTAGTCCAACCCCCTGCCTAGGCAGGAAACCCTATACCATTTCAGACAATGGCTATCCAACATCTTCTTAAGACTTCCAGTGTTGGGGCATTCACAACTTCTGGAGGGAAGCTACTCCATGGAACAGATTCTACCATGGTTAGACATACGAGGTAAAGTTGGAATACGAAGAGGTCAGGTTAAGTGGGACATGGATGCTATGTAGGTATTAGAATGTAGGCATTAGAATGATGGATGAATGGATGGGTGGATAGATAGACAGAGAGAGAGAGATGAGAGAGAGAGATACACAGAGAGAGAGAGAGATGAGAGAGAGAGAGATGAGAGAGAGTACACAGAGATAGGAGAGAGAGAGAGAGAGCAGATAGCAGCAGAGATATAGAGATAGATTAGAGAGAGAGAGATGAGAGAGAGATACAGATACAGATACAGAGAGAGGGAGAGGCAGATAGGAGCAGGTAGGCAGAGATATAGAGATAAATATAAATTAGAGAGAGAGAGAGAGAGAGAGAGAGAGATGATGATGAGATACAGATACACACAGAGGCAGATAGGCAGTGCAGGCAGATATAGAGATAAATATAGATAGAAGAGAGAGAGGGAGAGAGAGAGAGAGAGCAGGCAGGCAGCAGGCAGATATAGAGATAAATTAGATGATAGATAGATATAGATAGATAGATAGATAGATAGATAGATAGATAGATATAGATAGATAGAGATAGATAGATAGATAGATAGAGATAGATAGATAGATAGAGATAGATAGATAGATAGATAGATATAGATAGATAGATAGATAAAGTTGACATTCTAGAATTTGGTGCTCAAAAATAACTGTAGAGCACTCGCACTGTTTAAATAGCATACATGTTCTTTGTTTCCACTTTGGTTTTTCTGGCAAATAAAAGACCAGGACAATATTCAATACATTATATGTAGACAATAAAAATATATATATTAAAAAAAACCTAGGAAAACACACGCACACGCGGTGGGAGTGTCTTTCTTGAGAAATAACTCGTAGTTGTCAAAACTGGTCCTGTTGGCCAGAGAAGGGGAAGTTGGTTATTTTTAACAGCTCTGCTCGTAGGACCATCTGGAGGGTTAAGAGAATTTTGCTGTGTGGGGGGGGGCTTGGTTGCGTTTCTGCTAGCCCCTCCAACGAAGATACCCCCACCCCGAGTTGCAGCGAAAATGTGGTTGCCCATCTGGTTGTGCTAGAGAGGAATCGTACGGGGTTAATCCTGCTGGTGACAAAGGAATAGTTTACTAATGAATGTTTGACAAAGTCAATGTTCTCTTCATTTACTTATAATCCTTGGGAACATCTGCATGGGAGAAAGAACAACCAAGAGGATTAGGGGGCTGGAGGCTAAAACATAGAAAGAACGGCTGCTGGAATAGGGTTTGTCTAGACTCTGGTCTATTGAAAAGATTAGGGAAGACACAACAGCAGTCTTCCAATATCTCAGGGGCTGCACCAAAGAAGAGGGAGTCAAGCTATTCTCCAAAGCAGCTGAATGCAGGACAGGAAGCAATGGGTGGAAACTAATCAAGGAGAGAAGCAACTTAGAACTAAGGAGAAATTTCCTGACAGTGAGGACAATTAATCAGTGGAACAGAATTGCCTCCAGAAGTTGTGAATGCCCCAACACTGGAAGTCTTTAAGAAGAGGTTGGATAACCATTTGTCTGAAGTGGTGTAGGGACTCCTACTTGAGCAGGGGGTTGGACTAGAAGACCTCCAAGGTCCCTCCCAACACTGTTACTCTGTTGTGTTGTTATTCTGCATTTCCTAACCATGTGCTAGCAGCTAGCCTGATGCAAACATGCATGCAGACACATGGGTATCCATGCATATAAATACACTCACACAAGATATATGCCCATAACCACATACATACATGCAGACATATTTGTACATTGATCCATATATAGTAATGCACACAAGTACACACACACACACATACACACACACACACATTTAAGGAGAAGGAGAAGAAGGGAGGTGAAGAAGGTGGGAGTAAATGGAGGAGAAGGGAAAGGGGAGAAGAAGGGAGATGGAAGAGAGGAGAAAGGGAAGAGGAAGGGTGAAGTGGAGGAGATGGAGAAGGAAGGAGGAGGTGGAGGAGAAGGAAAAGGGAAGAGGGAAGAGGAGGAGGAGGAAGAGAAGAGTGGTGGAGGAGAAGGAGAAAGGGAAGAGGAAGGAGAGGTGGAGAAGGAGGGAGTAGGTGGAGGAGAAGGGAAAGGGGAGAAGAAGGGAGGTGAAGAGAAGAAGAAAGGGAAGAGAAGGAGTTGGAGAAGGAGGGAAGAGGTGGAGGAGAAGGAAAAGGGAAGGGGGAAGAGGAGGAGGGAGGAGGAAAGAAGGTGGTGGAGGAGAAGGAGAAAGGGAAGAGGAAGGGGAAGTGGAGGAGTATGGAGAAGGAGGGAGGAGGTGGAGGAGAAGCAAAAGGGAAGGAGGAAGAGGAGGAGAAGAGAAGGGGGTGGAGGAGAAGAGAAAGGGAAGAGGAAGGGGAAGTGGAGGAGATGGAGAAGGAGGGAGGAGGTGGGAGGAGAAGCAAAAGGGAAGGGAGAGGAGGAAGAGGAGAGGAAGAGAAGGGTGGTGAGGAGAAGAAGAAAGGGAAGAGGAAGGGGAAGTGGAGGAGATGGAGAAGGAGGGAGGAGGTGGAGGAGAAGCAAAGGGAAGGGGGAAGAGGAGGAAGAGGAGGAGGAAGAGAAGGGTGGTGGAGGAGAAGGAGAAAAGGAAGAGGAAGGGGAGGTGGAGAAGGAGGGCGGAGGGTGAGGAGAAGGGAAAGAGAAGGGGGAAGAGGTGTTGGAGGAGGAGACCAGCTGGATCAGAACTTTCAAATTGAAGAATATTTTACAAAGGATTCCCGGGGGGGAGGGGAATGGTATTCTGAATTTTTGGGACATTGATGATGTTACTTAGCCTGGTAATGAAACATCTGCAGGAAATCAACCAATTCTGAGAACCCAACATACTCAACTGAGTAGATATATTCTCTACTATGAGAAAGCGATGTGTTTGTTTGTTTGAAAGTCAGGTAGATTAAGGTGCTTGGCAGGCTGCAAGGGAAGATTTTGAGGGTAAAATAATACCCTTTTGGGATGTCCCAAAAGCTTGTGTTCCTTCAAGGATCCCTGTTCAAATCTCCTCCATCTCTTCTAGGGTTCCTGCTCTCCCAGTGAAGAATCTGAATGGAACTGGTCCAGTCCACCCTGCCTTGGCAGGTAAGAGTAATACATGAAATGATGCCTTTTTAGTAAAATATGGTAGTCATGCCTGTTAAATACAGAGGTCTGTTAAATCCAAAAGTCTGTTAAATCCAAAAGTCTGTTCAATCCAGAGGTCTGTTAAATCCCAAAGTCTGTTAAATCCCAAAGTCTGTTAAATCCAGAGGTCTGTTAAATCCCAAAATCTGTTAAATCCAAAAGTCTGTTCAATCCAGAGGTCTGTTAAATCCCAAAGTCTGTTAAATCCCAAAGTCTGTTAAATCCCAAAGTCTGTTAAATCCAGAGGTCTGTTAAATCCCAAAGTCTGTTAAATCCAAAAGTCCATTAAATCTAGAGATCTGTTAAATCAGAACACATGGAATGAATTTTATTGGAATCATTCACTTTCTCTGTTTCAGGAATGACCGGCATCTTGATGTGTGCAGCGGGTTTGCCCGTCTGCCTGACGCGAGCTCCAAAGCCCATCTTGCACCCCCCGCCTGTCAACAAGAGCGACATGAAGGCAGTGCCGGGCATTACCGGCATTTGCCGTAAAACCAAGAAGAAACATTTGAAGAAGAGTAAGCTGTCTTCCTCCCTGCCTTCTGAGGGATTAAAATGTGGGTGGTCACACATTGGGCACTGCCACTGGGATCCTTTGAGGCTCGGTGGCCATTTTGCATCCTACCCAGGAGGGATGCTTCATCAAGTTCCCTGAGCATTGTGGGAAATTCTGAAAGGCCATAGAGAGTGAACTGTTTGGCTCTGGGTAGGGTCAAACCAGAGCTGGGATTCACTTACCTTCTCTATCGGTTCGCAAATGTGAGCATGCATGCGCTCGCTTCAATCACATGTGCCTTGTCTGCATACCACCTTCTGTGCATGCGCAGTGCTCGCACATTACATTGGGGCGGGTGGGCGGAGCCTCCTGCAGCCATCATTATCTGTACGCCTGAACCAGGAGACTTTGCAATGCTTTGACTGAAATTGGCACAAGTGGGAATGGAGAGGTATAAAATGACTTTCATGAGGACTAGAGCAGTGGACTAACATCCACAGTCCCATCGTCTAAGAAGACAGTTTTCATTGTCTCTATGGGTGTGGGTCAGGGGTGAGATTCAGCCAGTTTGGACCAGTTTGGGTGAACCAGTAGTTCCGGTGATCAGTTGACCCCTCCCTCCTGTCCCTGCGCTGGTCTGTCCTAAATTTCCTTTGTTTGAAGCCCAGCTGATAAGCACGGCTTATCACCAGGGCTGCAGCAGAAGGTACCGTATTTTTCAGAGTGTAAGACGCACCGGAGTATAAGACGCACCAAGGTTTTGAAGAGGCAAATTGGAAAAAAAAAGTTTTTCCACTCTGCAAACCTCCCAAAAACGGTCCGTTTTTCGTGAAAAAGGTCCTGTGTTTTTCCCCCCGAAAAAAGGGCATGAATAGCCTTTAGGACAGTGTTTCTCAACCTTGGCAACTTGAAGATGTCTGGACTTCAAGTCCCAGAATTCCCCAGCCAGCATTATTCTGGGAGTTGAAGTCCAGACATCTTCAAATTGCCAAGGTTGAGAAACACTGCTTTAGGAAGCTTGTAGAGTGTCTGGAGGGGAGGGGGGCAAAAACGAGCAAAAAACGGCTCATTTTTTGTGAAGACAGGCTTGTTTTTTGTCAAAAAAAAAGGCATGGATAACCTTTAGGAGGCTTATAGAGTGCTTCTGGGGACTGGGGGAGGGTGAAATTGAGCAAAAAAACGGGCCGTTTTTTGCTCATTTCTGCCCTCCCCAGCCTCCAGGAGTTCTCTGAAAGCCTCCTAAAAGCTATGCACGGCCATTTTTTGCAAAGTGGGTGGGGTTTTGGGAAGCAAAAATCTTGTATTCAGTGTATAAGACGCACCCAGATTTTCAGCCTCTTTTTTGAGGGAAAAGGGGTGTGTCTTATACTCCGAAAATACAGTAAGTCTTAGAGCTGTTTTCAAAGGCACTCCGCGTGGGCGGAGCGTGTGTTTCGCACACCGCTCAGCAAACCAGTTGTTACACCAGTTGATTCTCACCACTGTGTGGGTGAATTCGTGCCTTTGTGTCAACACTGATTCTTCTCTTTTCTCCAGGCAGAAATCCTGAGGATGTGGTGCGACGTTACATCCAGAAAGTGAAGAACTCCCCCGATGAGGTGAGTTACCCCACTTTCCGACGACACCAATGTGGCAAAAAAAAGTTTAAAACATCCAGGCACAAGTGGATCGATTTCTCCCTCTCAATCTAGTATTTCCTGATGTTGAGAACAATCCATCAGTGGAACAGCTTGCCTCTGAAGTTACAAGTGCTCCATCACTGGAAGTTTTTTTTTCTGTCAGGGCAACCTGGTCTACCCAAATTTCAGACGGAACATACCACTTCTGCTTTCGCCTTCCAGTCCCAATCCAGGAACCTTCGCAGGCAGTCGCTTTCACGACAAACTATTTTTGTGTTCAATTACATTTAACCGACAAAGAACTAAAGAGAGAACTAGTATAGAATCAATTTCAAGCTATTTAGCTCTCGTCAGCTAGCCATTCCCTTTCTGGCATTCGAACCTGGGCTGCTTGCAATTAGGTAGATGTATTAACCTCTAAGCCACAGGTTCTCCTCGCTTTGTCAGCTGTACCAAGGATATGGGACATAGCATGCTGCTTTCCTTTCGCCTTTCAGCCCCAATCCAGGAGCCTTCGTATGCAGTTGCTAACAAACTATTTTTGTGTTAAATTTGTATTTACTGATAAGGGAGACTAATGCAGGCTAGTAAAGAGTCTAACATAAAGAGACTAGTATACCTTTATTTCTTTGTTGTAAATATAAATTGAACACAAAATGATTTGTCGTGAAAGCGACTGCCTGCGAAGTTTGCTCCTTCCCATATCCCTGGTGCAGCTGACAAAGCGAGGAGAACCTGTGGCTTAGAGGTTAATACATCTACCTATATGTAGCAGCCCAAGTTTGAATCCCAGAAAGGGTATGGCTAGCTGACAAGACCTAATACCTTGAAATAGATTCTTTACTATTTCTTCCTTTATTTCTTTGTCGGTAAATATGAATCCATCACTGGAGCTTTTCAAGAAGAGCTTTTCAATCCCACTTGTCTGGGATGTTATAGGGTCTCCTGTTTGAGCAGGGATTGGACTGGAAGACCTCCAAGGTCCCTTCCAGCCCTATTATTCTGTGCTTTAGTGTTGTGCGTAAAAGGGGAGAAATCCTGGAGCCTCGAGGTGTTTAAAAGAAGAGGAGCTTTGAGATACAATAAGGATTAAAAATAGAAGCAAATGACTTGCTAGACATGAGATCTCGGGTGTGTCATTTCCAGCAAGAGGAAAGTGCTTACATTTGCACCAAGGTGGCTGCAGTTGTTATCATGAAATAGTTCTGTGATACATTGCAGGATTCTGAGTCACTGAAGGCATCAGTGACTATGAGTTTCCACCTACAATTTCAATTTCAATTTCAATTTATTGGCAATAGGGATTCTGGGCAGCTACAGGCAAAACAAACATATATTAAAAATTTAAGAAAAAATACAAGTGTTAAAAATATCAACAACATGCATACAGTTGGAGTGGGGCTGGATACTAATCACAGCCCCAGGCCTGCTGGAACAGCCAGATCTTCGTGGCCTTACGGAAGGCCGGAAGAGTGGTGAGGGTCCGGATCTCTACGGGGAGATCATTCCATAGGGCCAGAGCAGCTACAGAGAAGGTCCTCCCCCGGGGACCCGCCAACCGACATTGACCGGCCGACGGCACCCGGAGGAGGCCCAATCTGTGTGATCTTATTGGTCGTTGGGAGGTAAATGGCAGGAGGCGGTCTCTCAGGTAGCCAGGTCCTAACCATGAAGGGCTTTAAAAAGTAACGACTAGCACCTTGAAGCGCGTCCGAGACCAATGGGGAGATTGCTACAGAGATTGCTTGAGCATCAGTGGAGGGTTGCAGGCGGTATGCCCTAGTACAGGCGTACTGGTTCTTGCTCGGAGTACCTGGTACTGTTCCCATCCGCCCGCCGGAGCACCTTACCTGTATTTGAGCTTTTCGGCACTTACGCGCACAGAGCACATGGTTCCTGTGCGACGCTCCGCCGAGCAGCTGGAACATTGCGGAGGCATCGCGGAGGCGTCGTGGAGGTTGCAGCGGGATCCGAAACCCACCACTGTTGAGCATGTTCAAGAGATGAAGTCCATGTCAACCCTGAAACCAGCTGAAATGTGGCCATTTTTCCTTCTCGGTGGCTCTCTAGGGAGATTTCTCTTCTCATCGCTTCAGGGTTGACACAGCCCCGAGCGAAGGAGCCAGGGAGGGGGAGGGATGTAAAGATAGCTGGGGTGTTTGTAGCCAAAAATGAAATTATTTCCCCTGGGAATCATGCAGGTGTTCGAAAGGTGGAGACCGAAGTCACCTAGCAACTGGGCTGGACCATGTGACTGGTGACTCTGGAAGGAAGTGACAAACTTTCACTTTTAATTGGGTGTAAAACCAGCGGGAAGTTAGAGCCAGTTTTCCAAGTCTGTGCCAAGTTGATATGTCCCAATAAAAGGTTTCAAGGGACGTGGTGGCTCTGTGGCTAAGATGCCAAGCTCAAAAAGTCGGCAGTTCGGCAGTTCGAATCCCTAGCGCCGCGTAACGGAGTGAACTCCCGTGACTTGTCCCAGCTTCTGCAGTTTGAAAGCATGTTAAAAAATGCAAGTAGAAAAAGAGGGACCATCTTTGGTGGGAAGGAACAGCGTTCCGTGTGCCTTTCGCGTTGAATCATGCCGGCCACATGACTACGGAGATGTCTTCGGACAGTGCTGGCTCTTTGGCTTTGGAATGGAGATGAGCACCGCCCCCTAGAGTCGGGAAGGACTAGCACATATGTGTGGGGGAAATCTTTACCTTTAACAAAATGTTCTTTGAGGAATATGCCTGCCTCGGGGTTCTCATTGTTGGGGATATATTGCTTCTGGTTCATCCTTGGTGCAAGCTCTCCAAACAACAATCTGTCTCTAGAACTGGATTAAAACTAGAGCTAGAAGTAGACTAGAAAACCTCCGAGGCAGGGGTGAAATGCTACTGGTTCGGACCTGTTCACCTAAACCGGTACTAAAAATGCTACCTATTCGCCCGAACCTGTAGTAAAAATGTTACCTATACACCCAAACCGGTAGTAAAAATGCTACCTATTCGCCCGAACCAGTAGTAAAAATGTTACCTATACTCCCAAACCAGTAGTAAAAATGTTACCTATACGCCCAAACCAATTGTAAAAATGTTACCTATACGCCCAAACCAGTAGTAAAAATGTTACCTATACGCCCAAACTGGTAGTAAAAATGCTACCGATTCACCCAAACCAGTAGTAAAAATGCTACCTATACGCCCAAACTAGTCGTAAAAATGCTACACATTTGCCAGAACTGGTCGTAAAAAAAAATGCTATCAGTTCGGACCAGTTCGCCCGAATTTGTAGTAAAAATGCAACCCATTCGCCTGAACTAATAGTAAAGAAAATGCTACCGGTTTGGGCGAACTGGTTTTTCCAACGATCAGCTGTGTCGCGGGATTTATATTAGCTAGAAAGCGGGATTTCCTGCTATAATAAGCCTGATTGGGCTTATTATCCGGGGAGGTCTTATTTGAGGGAAACAGGGTATTTACTCCCAGTGCTTTGCAGCTTCCTGGAATCCAACCTCCCTCCTTGTTAGTTATTGCTGACACCCCTTATTTGTTTCTCCCCTCCTCCCCCAACAGGACTGTACCATCTGCATGGAGAGATTGGTGTCCTCCTCAGGCTACGAGGGCATCCTTAGACACAAGGGTGCCAAGCCGGAACTGGTAGGAAAACTGGGGAAATGCGGGCACATGTACCACCTCCTCTGTCTCGTTGCCATGTATAACAACGGCAATAAGGTGAGCCCAGATTCCAATGGGTGGCTGGTGGGAATCGGGGGGGGGGGGGCGGGGGGAAAGGCCATTGTTGGTTTGGGGGCAGAAAGTCTCAATTTCCCCTCCCCCTGCAGAAAACAGAGTTGAGCCCAAGTTGTTTTATAATGTGGAGAACTTGAGAACAGAGAAGAAATAGAAATATGTGAAGAAATGTATGGGGTTGCCCCAAACAATGAGATGAGATATATAAATTTGATCGTAGGTAGGTAGACACAGATACAGACACAGACAGACAGATAATGATAGATGGATGGATGGATGGATGGATGGATGGATGGATGGATGGATGGATGGATGGATGGATAAGGCCCAGGGTTCAAGTCCGTCAAGATCCAGTTTTGTTGTATTTATTTTGTACAATAAAGACTATACTACTAACCCTCTGGATCTTGAGCCTATCTTCTAAGGCTGTGATGGTAAGCCTATGGCATACGTACTGGAAGTGTCATGCTCTTCCATGTTCACCAACACTGTTCTAGGATATATTAGCTATTCCTGCCAGTTTAGTATCATCCGCAAATTTGGTAAGTTCCCCATCTATTTCCTCATCTAAGTCATTTATGAAGATATTGAAGAGTCCGGCCTAAGATGGAACCTTCTGCTTACCGTGTTTCCCTGAAAATAAGACAGGGTCTTATTTATTTTTGACCCCCAAAATAAGCACTTGGCCTTATTTTGGGGAGGTCTTATTATTTTTGAGGTGCAGGAGGCGGCGAGCGTGGTCACCTCGTGGCTGCTGCTGTGTTGCAATATTTTTTTGGGGGGGAGAGCTTATTTTAGTGCATGTGCTCAAAAGTCCCGATTGGGCTTCTTATCCAGGAAGGTCTTTTTTTTTTCCAGGAAAACAGGGTACTTGCCTCCGTGTAGATGTAGATGTCAACGTTCCAAGTATCATGAAGAATTAAATCAGAGTCCAAGGCAAAGCGATCCTTAAAGTTCCAATTTAATAAATCAGACATCTTAGCACATCTGTGAAATCCCAATTCTAAAGAGCCTCCTGGGATTTCACCCAGTTAAAAGTTCACAATCTTGTCCCCACGCCCACAAATCCATCACGAGGTCCAATCGTCTTCTTCCACGCTAGCATCTCCACCCAGCTGCTTCCGGTCAGGTGCAAAGGTGCAGAGACAAAAGATGGCCTTGGTCTTCTAGAAAAGAATGACAACAACCCATTCCACAATCCTACTCCTTTCTATTCCCCCCTCCCAACAACTACACCAATGAAACAGCATAATGAAGTAAGAGAAAGTGTAGCAGGCCAAAGATCCTAACAGGAATATAATTGCAGGGCTGACAGTAGACCCATTAAGAATTACTTGTTGAGAACAGTTTGTGAGCCAATTACAAATCCATCTGGTGGTGATGCCATCTATCACACTTTTTTTTTTTTAGCTTACCAAGAAGTAGGTTGTGGTCTACTTTGTCGAATGCCTTGGTGAAGTCTAAGTACATTGTGTCCACAGTATTTTGCTGGTCCACTAATTTAGTCACTACTAATTTTCACTAAAAATGAAATAAGATTGTAAATAAGTCCTATACCTCCTCCTCCTTCTCCTCCTCCTCCTCCTCCTCACCTTCTTGCTTTCTTCTGCCTCTCCAGGATGGCAGTCTCCAGTGCCCCACTTGCAAGGCCATCTATGGGGAGAAGACAGGGACTCAGCCCCCTGGAAAGATGGAATTCCACATTATCCCCCACTCTCTTCCCGGCTATCCGGATTGCAAAACTATCCGCATTGTGTACAACATTCCTGCGGGGATCCAGGTGAGAATGCATTGCAGGTCCACCTTTGATGGACAACCATGATGGACCCAGGAAATTTATATGACTAAGTGAAACATTTGGGATGAGTGAGTCTTGCCCTGTTTTACCACCTTTTTTTGCCACATTTGTTAAGTGAATCACTGCAGTGGTTGAGTTAGTAACATGATTGTGAAGTGAAGCTGACATCCCTGTTGAGTTGGCTTTTCGGAAGGTCGCCAAAGGAGATCATCAAACCGTCATAAAAATGAATCAGTTGCCAAGGGTCTGAATTTTGATCACGTTTCGCTAGGGATGCTCTAAGTATGAAAAATGGTCATAAGTCCCTATTTTCAGGGTCATTGTAACTCTGAATGGTCGCTACATGAACTAAATTGAGGACTATGAGAATAGTGATAGACTTATATACCGCTTCACAGTGCTTTTACAGCCCTCTCTAAGCGGTTTACAGAGTCAGCCTTTTGCCCCCAACAATCTGGGTCCTCATTTGACCCACCTTGGAAGGAGGGAAGACTGAGTCAACCTTGAGCTGGTGAGAATCAAACTTGTGGCAGTGGGCAGAGTTTGCCTGCAATAGCACTAGCACTTAGACATATATACCGCTTCACAGTGCTTTTACAGCCCTCTCTAAGCGGTTTACAGAGTCAGCCTCTTGCCCCCAACAATCTGGGTCCTCATTTGACCCACCTCGGAAGGATGGAAGAGTCAACCGGAAGGAAGGAAGGAAGGAAGGAAGGAAGGAAGGAAGGAAGGAAGGAAGGAAGGAAGGAAGGAAAGACAATAGCAATAGCCCTTAGACTTATATACCACTTCACAGTGCTTTTACAGCCCTCTCTAAGTGGTTTACAGAGTCAGCCTTTTTTCACAACAATCTGGGTCCTCATTTGACCCACCTCGGAAGGAGGGAAGAGTCAACTAGAAGGAAGGAAGGAAGGAAGGAAGGAAGGAAGGACAATAGCAATAGCCCTTAGACTTATATATCGCTTCACAGTGCTTTTACAGCCCTCTCTAAGTGGTTTACAGAGTCAGCCTCTTTCCCCCAACAATCTGGGTCCTCATTTGACCCACCTCGGAAGGAGCTGTTGAGAATCAAACTTGTGGCAGTGGGCAGAGTTTGCCAGCAATAGCACTAGCACTTAGACATATATACCGCCTCACAGTGCTTTTACAGCCCTCTCTAAGCCATTTACAGAGTCAGCCTCTTGCCCCCAACAATCTGGGTTTCCTCATTTTACTCACCTCGGAAGGATGGAAGAGTCAACCGGAAGGAAGGAGGGAGGGAAGGAAGGAAGGAAGGAAGGAAAGACAATAGCAATAGCCCTTAAACTTATCTACCGCTTCAAAGTGCTTTTACAGCCCTCTCTAAGCGGTTTACAGAGTCAGCCTTTTGCCCCCAACAATCTGGGTCCTCATTTGACCCACCTCGGAAGGAGGGAAGGCTGACTCAACCTTGAGCTGGTGAGAATCAAACTCGTGGCAGTGGGCAGAGTTTGCCTGCAATAGGAGAAGGGAAGGCTAAGTCAACCTTGAGCCCATCAGAATCAAACCGTCAAACTGCTGGCAACCGGCAGTCAGCAGAAGTAGCCTGCAGTACTGCATTGTCACCACTGCGCCACCCTGGCTCTTTCACGACTGCCTGTGATTTCTAATGGATGTTAACTTCATTGTAACTTCAACTTGGTTGTAAGTCGAGGATTATCTGTGCTCCCTTCCATAACACACACATTTGTGGAATGGATACATTTTTTTATTGCATCTTCCAACTTTCTTTGTTTTTGTTTTGCTTAAGCAGGGCATAGAACATCCAAATCCTGGGAAAAAGTTCACCGCACGAGGATTCCCACGTCACTGTTACCTTCCGGACAATGAGAAAGGCAGAAAGGTAAATGCTCCCTTTCCCTGACCTCAGTGGACTTCAAGTGGAGCATACTTAAGTAGTCCCCGTTCTTTACCCTCGTGATACCATTGCTTCTGTTATTGGTATTTGCCCTGATATTTCACGTTCTCTTTCTTCCTCATGTTGCTTTCAGTTGGCACCACTACATCTATCACCATCACTGTCCTCTGGTCCTTGTCTACCGGGATGTTAATTGGCTACCACCTGTGGGACTTCCAGACAGACAGGCAGGTGGTGGCCAATCAACCAGACATTATGGTAGTAGAAGGACCAGAAGACAGTGGTGGTCCAGATAGACAGGCAGATGGTAGCCAATCAACCAGACATTGTGATAATAGACAAGGACCAGACTGGTGGTCCAGATAGGCAGGCAGGTGGTGGCCAATCAACCAGACATTATGGTAGTAGAAGGACCAGAAGACAGTGGTGGTCCGGATCGACAGGCAGGTGTTAGCCAATCAACCAGGCATTATGATAATAGGCAAGGACCAGACTGATGGTCCAGATAGGCAGGTAGGTGGTAGCCAATCAACCAGACATTGTTGTAGTAGAAGGACCAGAAGACAGTAGTGATCCAGATAGACAGGCAGATTGTGGCCAATAACCAGACATTGTGGTAGTAGAAGGACCAGAAGATAGTGGTGGTCCAGATAGACAGGCAGATGGTAGCCAATCAACCAGACATTATGATAATAGACAAGGACCAGACTGGTGGTCCAGATAGGCAGGCAGATGATAGCCAATCAACCAGACATTGTGGTAGTAGAAGGACCAGAAGACAGTGGTGGTCCAGATAGACAGGCAGGTGGTAGCCAATCAACCAGACATTGTGGTAGTAGAAGGACCAGAAGACAGTGGTGGTCCAGATAGACAGGCAGGTGGAAGCCAATCGACCAGACATTGTGGTAGTAGAAGGACCAGAAGACTGTGTGGTAATAGTTGTAGAGGTGCCAAGTGAGAGCAAGATCAGGAAGGAGTATGAGAAGCTGGAGAAGTAGCAGGCCTGAAGGAGGAGCTGGAGAGGTTGTGGAAAGTCACAGCCAAAAGGTAGGAATCCTTGGGGCTGGGACTCCAACAGATCCCAAGAATGACATCAGATCTCTCTCCCTCCAGAAAAGTTGCAGTTCTAGGAACAGCTAAGATCCTGCTGAGTACCCTCAAGCTCCCAAGTCCCTGGTAGAAGACCGAGATTGAGGAAAACACAGACCAACCACAAGAGTGAGAAGGGGTATTTTTAATATATATATATGTATATATATATTGCCTTCTTCTCCTTCAGATTTTGAAACTCCTCATTGTGGCTTGGGAACGCCGGCTCATCTTCACCATCGGGACCTCGAACACGACGGGTGAATCGGACACTGTGGTTTGGAACGAGATCCACCACAAAACCGAATTTGGTTCCAACCTGACTGGCCACGGCTACCCTGACTCAAACTATCTGGACAATGTCCTGGCTGAACTGACCGCCCAGGGAGTCTTGGAAGCCAACCTGAAGGACTGAGAAGATGGTGTTTTGGGGGGGCCTCCCTCCACCCAACGTTTCTCCTGCCTCCATTGCGTTCTGCGCAGCTGCCTCTCCTCCATCATGTCTGTCCGTGTCTTGTGTTCGCCGATTGGTGAGGCAGCCATGTTTGGGATGGTTCCTTCCACCTTCCCCCGAGTCGCTTGGACTAGCTTGACTACAAAAACCATGGAGGTTACAGGGTGTTTTCCTCCACCCCTGGCAGGATTCACACCATGATTCCAGGGCTCCCTCCCCGGAGAAACAATCTGAAGCTTTGTGAGTGAGCAACCCATGCAAGCTTTCTGCTCTTCTCTTCCTTTTTCTACATACGTGTATAATTCTTGGCCGTTTCCCACGGGTCCAAAGTTCAGTACAACGGAACCCTCCATCTCCAACTACTCAAATCTCTCAGCCAGGTTGTTCCTGCCTCCTTTTGTCTCTGTTCCTCGCTTGTTCTTTGGTTGCCTTTGTGGCTCTGCCCAGAGAAGCAGGAAAGAAGATTCAAGTTGATCCCCTAACGCAGGCAGATATTGTGGCTTCCCAGCGGGAAGTAGAACGGTGTCAACCGGCTTTGTCATCTGCCTTGCGTGCAAATTGAAAGAGCCCCCATCTCTTTGGCTCTGTCTCCCCTCCCAGCCTCAGAGGCATCCTCTTCCCTGACCAAATGCAAAGTTTGCCCTCTAGTTCAGGGGTCCCCAAACCCGCCGGTCCGTGGACCGACACCGGTCCGCGGCATGACAGAAACCGGACCGTGCAAAGAAGCGAAGTCCCGTCCGCGGAAACGTAGGCAGCATGCAAAACTATACTGGTCCGTGGAAAAACCCTCTCTCCATGGAACAGGTCCCTGGTATCCCAAAGATTGTGGAGGGGGCCGCGATGTTTTTCTTAAAAATATATTGCAAGATTGGGGGGGGAGGTTTTTCTAAGTGGAGCTACAGCTGGTGAAGATTGGAAATCCTGCCAGATCTTCTCCTTCCCTTGATCGACCACACAGATTCCCTTTTTGTTAGTTGTTTCTTTAGCAAACCCAGAACATATATTGCCAGGTAAACTGGATACTTGATCCTTTATACTCTACCGACAATTCTTGCACAGACCGGCCTTTCTGACTGTCGGTCTTACATCACCTTCTTGCCATCTCCCTAAACAACAAAATACACAGTTTTGGACCTGTGCTTCTGGACCACTTGGGTGGTGATGGAAGAGGGGTGGATTCCTTTCTCCCTGCAACATCATCAAATGTCTACATCCCTTTCCCTATTCTACTTTTTTTGGGTCCGTCGTTGACAGTGGAGCAGTGATAGAATATGACCTGTATGCCCCAGTATGGGCGTACTGGTGCCTGTTGGGAGCACCAGGTACCGTTTCGGTATGGTGCTCCGGAGAGCCCACCTGTCCGCCAATGCTCCTTACCTCTATTTGAGCAACCGTGGCAATTGTGCACACGCACAGAACGTATTGTGCCGGTGCAATGCTCCCCCGAGCAGCTGGAACATCGCGGGTGGTGGGTATGCATGCGCACGCTGCAGGCATGGACGTGGGGGACACCCGACCCCGTTGCAGCTTAACAGTTGCAACAGGAGCTGGAACCCACCACTGCAATGGAGATATCCCATATCCTGAAGTCTAGGAGAGCAATTGTCCTCCTACGTGGCCCAGGGATGGGATTCAACCAGGCAAACTAATAATGCTAATTTTATATCTGGTTTGCCAAACTGGTAGTTTCAAGGACTGGCTGGCCATGCCCACCCCACCCCGCCCCTCCCAGGAGTCTCCCCGCGGCCCGTTTTGGATGCTAGGTGTGCAGAGTCTGCGCAGAGGCCCTGGGAGGGCAAACAATGAGCCTTCCCGAAGTCCCCTGGAGCCCAGGGGAGGCTGTTTTCACCCTCCTGGAGGCTCGGGGAAAGCCTCCAGAGCCTTGGGAGGGCAGAAAAATGGGCATACCGGAAGTACCAGAAGTCCAAAAACAGGCCCGTTTTCACCCTCCCGGAGCCTTGAGAAAAACCTCTGGAGCCTGGGGAGGGAGAAACCCCTCCCCACGACAGTGCAGGAGGTTGAGTAGGCCATGCCCACCATGGCCAACTCCCACCCAGCAACCAGGCAGAGAATCGGTTGCTAAATTTTTGAATCCCACCCCCGACGTGGCCTTTAGGGTCTTGAAAGCAAAGTACCAATCCATTGGGAGATCTCGGCAGGGGTGAAACTCGGGGGGGCAATTGCTCCCATTGCTTCTGCCACTCCTGCTCCCAGGCTTCAACCAATAGGATGCCACCTCCTGTCTCCCCTTGCTTGACGTTCCGTGTGACAATTTGAGGATCTCCTAGGTTGAAAGATGGGGAGGGGGGAAAGCGAATGTCTGTTTCCGGTTTCTTGCAAAACCGTTCGACTGCCTGGATCAGTTTCCGGAGATGAAATGGAGAGAGGTCCCTTCTGGGGCCCCGCTGGTGAACTTTCTATCCTCCACAATCTTATGTAGCATGTTCAATTATCCAGATGTGAGGGCAAGGCTGGGACAAGTTGCCAAATTGGACAGAAATGACTTTTACGGAAGAAAAATGTAACTTCTACACACAGCTTTGGTCCATATCAAGCAGATGCAATAACGACAACGACAACCACAATAAAAAATGGGATGAAACTGAGCACAAATGTGATTGGCCGTGGTGTCCCCCATGCAGGATCGGTCAGCAAACATCATGAGAAGCTCCAGAGGGGCCCCCCAACCCTTGAGATTTTATTGCTTTGAAATAGGAATCTATGCATGGTCACCCAACTCAGGAACATACAGATTAGGGACCTTACTGGATGAGAAGACTTAAGAGTTGTTATTTCTCCAGCATAAAATTATGGGATTACAAATTGGGGAAGGTTGCACCACTTCTTGAAGCCAGGTGGATTAGAACAGGGTCTTCAACCTCCAGTCCATGGAGGAAAAGGTTTTCCTTGTCCAGTGGTGCCCTATTCTAGGGGCAATATTCATCTCCATTTCCTAACCAAGGGAGCTACCTGTGAAGTTTCCATAAGATGCCCTGATTAAATTACGAGCCTCGAGACAAAGTTCAAAAGAAATCCAGTCGTTTATTAGGAGCAACTTTTTGGCATTTTTTTTTTTGCTGCGGAGCCAAATCTGATTTTCGTTTAATGGCATCTGGACTTTACCCCTGTTTCTCCCCCTCCCGTCAGTCTGTGTCATAAATCACATCCACCAACGAGGTGCTGCAGCAGGCTGTAAACTTCCGCTCCTCACATGCCTGCTGTAGAAATCTGACATCCGACTCTGGTCGAAAGTATGCATGAAACTCTCCCTCCCTTCAATGTCAACTTGATAATAGGCATGGAAACGCTTTACAAGTTGACCCTACCGTTGTCCAAAGACAACCCCAACTCTACTAGAGGTATTTGATAGGTACTGTTCTGACCTAGACTTCCAGATAAAGCATAAATCACAATCTTAATCCCCCAAACCCTCTTTTATTCATACGGCTACGAATTATGGTCATTCCCAGTCTGCAAGGCTTCACAAACAGTCTGTGAAGATTCCGACAGATGTCTGCTCGAGTTGCCACAGTCTTTCAAGGGAATGTTGATAAGCACCCACCTTATCTCCCTTGGAATGCTGCCAGAGATCTAATAGCCACAAATGCAGAGCAAAGCCAAATTTAGCACAGAGTCAAACGAAGGAGGAAAGAAGGAAGGAAGGAAGAGAGGGGGAGGGAGGGAAGAAGAAATGAGAGAGAAAGCGAGGGAGGAAAGAAGGAAGGAAGGTGATAACTAAGATAAAGATAGATAGACAGGAAGGAAGGAATAAAGAAAGAAGGAAAGAAAGAGAGGGGGAGGGAGGGAAGAAGAAAAGAGAGAACGAGGGAGGGCAGAAGGAAGGAAGAAGGAAAGAAAGAGAGGGGGAGGGAGGGAAGAAGAAAAGAGAGAAAGTGAGGGAGGGAAGAAGGAATGAAGAAAAAAGAGAGAATAAACAATACATGAATAAAAGCACCCTCATTTTGCAAAACTGGACAAAAGCGAGGTTGCAATCTTTTTCAATAACTGTCTGCCAGTGGCTCTCCCAAAGAATCTCCCAAAGCTTGATTGACAAGCTTGAACCGACCAGATGAAACTAATTGCTTCCTGCAAAGGCTCACATCCCGTTCGCTCCTCTTTTATGTCTTACAAGAGGAGCCAATCCTCTCCAAGCCTTACTCCCAAGGCGACCTTGTTTTCTTAATTGTTCTTGCCTCCTGGCAGCTCTGTGCATGCACACATTGGGAACAGGCTCCTACTGTTCTTCTGCCTCACTAATGTCAGACTCCAGAGGCTCCGGAGGCAGCAAATGACTACCAGCTGACCTTGGCCCCCTCTCTGCCTCTGACGCAGAGACCTCGTCCGAGCCTTCCCCAGACTCCAGGACTGGCCCATGTTCCTCCCCAACCTCCTCACTGCCCAAATCTGCTGGCCGCTGGCAGGCCCACAACAGATACATTTCTGGGGGCGCCTGGGGTCACCTTTGCTTTGTCATGTTACAAAGGGAGGCTAAAACATACAACAAAGGGTTGCATGAACTGCGTATATTTACTCCAGCGAAGAGGAGGATTAGGGGGGACAGGATAGCATTCGTCAAGGGGCAACTCACTGTGGCTCCAACTCGCCACGGGACAACTCAACAACTCAATGGTTTAAAATGATTTAAGTATTATTTTGAAGAGGAGGTTGATCCCTCCCCACATCCGGTCCTCTTTGTGGAAGCCCCTCAAATATTGCAACACTGCTCTCATGTATCCCCTCGTCCTTCTTTCCCCTTGAGTTTTTGCGTGACCCGTCAAAACCGCGTTCCACAAAAGCGCGGTCGACGAAAGCGCGTATGTGACGTCATCACAGTGCGACGAAAAAGATCGAAAAATTGAAATAAAAATTAAATTACAGCAAGCCGATTCACATAAAGGTAAGGGTTAGGTTTAGGGTTAGGTTAAGGGTTAGGGTTAGGGTTAGAGCGTTAGCGTTACGTTTAGCGTTAGGTTAAGGGTTAGCATTAGGTTTTTCGTTAGGTTAAGTGTTAGGTTTAGGGTTAGGTTAAGGGTTAGGTTTAGGGTTAGGTTTAGGGTTAGGTTAAGGGTTAGGTTTAGGGTTAGGTTTAGGGTTAGGTTTGGGGGGGTTAGGGTAAGGTTTTCGCTTTATTTTTACATTTTTCGATATTTTTCGTCACGCTGTGATGACGTCACATACGCGCTTTCGTCGACCACGATTTTGTCGTCCGCGGTTTTGTGGTGGAACCGAGTTTTTGAGCAGAAACTATTGGCTGGATATCACCAACCACTGGAAGCAACCTTATGTCTATGGAGAGTCTCCGTCATCCTGGTTGTCCCACAGGTGCTTTTTCAAGAGGCCACCGGACTTTCTGATTTTTCTTTGGAGACGTTTTGCTTCTCGTTCAAAAAGCTTCTTCAACTCTGACTTGGATGGTGGGGGAAGAGAAGGATTGATACTCCTTGCAGACGGCTGGTCATTTGCATCCTTTTGGAGGGTCGTTGAGGCCTCTTGGAGGTTTTATCTGTGTCCTCAAGGTCCACCTGAGTTGTTCAAATGGGTGTGGAACCTTCTCGGAACTGCTGAAAGGCTCCACATTCATTTGCACCCCTCAGGTGACCCTGAGGACACAACGACAAACCTCCAAGTGGCCTCAACGACCCCCTCAAAGGATGCAAATGACCAGCAGTCTGAAAGGAATATTATTTATTTATTTATTATTTTATTTGTCTTGTATGCCGCCCACTCCCGGAGGACTCCGGGCGGCTCACAAAAGACAAGGGAAAGGGGGGGAAACGAGACAAAGACAACATATTAAAAACAAAACCAACATTCACAATTTCCGTGGAGGTAAATGCTTCTCAGCACCACCACCCCCAGCCTGCTGGAACAGCCAGGACTTGGTGGCTTTGCGGAAGGCCGTGAGGGTAATAAGGGTCCAGATCTCAACAGGGAACTCGTTCCAGAGGGCCGGAGCTGCAACAGAGAAGGCTCTCCCCCGGGGAGTCGCCAGCCGACATTGGCTGGCAGATGGAATCCGGAGGAGACCTAACCTGTGCGATCTAATTGGTCTGAGAGAGGTAATCGGCAGGAGGCGGTCTCTCAGGTACCCAGGTCCGATGCCCCTGAGGACACCGACAAACCTCCAAGTGGCCTCAACGACCCCCTCAAAGGATGCAAATGACCAGCTGTCTGAAAGGAGTATAAAACCTCCAAGTGGCCTCAATGACCCTCTCAAAGGATGCAAATAACCAGCAGTCTGCAAGGAGTATCAATCCTCCATTCCCCACTATCTGGTCAGAACTGAAGAAGCTTCTTGGATGAGAAGCGAAACGCCTTCAAAGAAAAAACTAGAAAGTCCAATTGCCTCCTGAGAAAACAATTGGACTTTCTGGTTTTTTCGTTGAAGAGGTTTCGCTTCTCATCCAAGAAGCTTCTTCAGTTCTGAAGAAGAACTGAGCTGAGAACTGAAGAAGCTTCTTGGATTAGAAGTGAAACCTCTTCAACGAAAAAACCAGAAAGTCCAGTTGCTTCTTGGGAAAAATAAAAAGCACCTTTGGGACAAGCAGCCTTACGCGAATTTAAAATCCTGGTTTCTCTAACTTGCTCTATCCGGCCCATGATTTATGATCCGGATGTTAACATTGGAGTCTTTCCTAACCTTATTTGGAGGTGAGAGGAGCATCCTCTGACGAGCCAATCACAGCGACTTCCCATTACGCACTTCGTTCTCTCTTTTGCCATGCAGAATAAACTGAAATCTTCATGACATTTGGAGAGAAGGATGAGGGGAAATGAGGATGGACCTTGGTTTCAACTCTCGGAAATAAAGGTCACGCTGGAGACTGCAGCCCTTCTCTGCCAGGGGATATTTTCTATTTTGTTTAAATTAAAACCATCTGTTTAACAGAGAGAGAAAGAGGATGCAGTGGGCACCAACAGATGTGTCTGCCTCTGGTCCTCTAAGCCTAATGTAGTAGCATGTTTCCTTTTAGCTGCTGAACTGTTTTGCTACAGAAAAAGAGGAGGAGGAGGAGGAGGGGGGGGGAGATAATTGGGGATGGATTAGGGTAATTCTTGACATCGCTCACAATCCATTGCAGGACACTGGCACTGCACAGGTTCACTTCAGAGATCAGGGAATTTGAGCAGGGGAGCATACAGGGTGTGTTTAAAATGAAAGAAAGAAAAGAAAAGAAAGAAAGAAAGAAAGAAAGAAGAAAGGAAAGAAAAGAAAGAAAGAAAGAAAGAAAGAAAGAAAGAAGAAAGGAAAGAAAAGAAAAGAAAAAAGAAAAGAGAGAGGGAGGAGAAAGTTGGAGAGAAAAACTGAAGAAGGGATGGATAGAGGAAGGAAAGAAGAGAAGGGAGGGAGGAAGAAGGGATGGATAGAGGAAGGAAAGAAGGGAAGGGAGGGAGGAAGAAGGGATGAATAGAGGAAGGAATGGAGGGAGGGAGGGAGAAAGGATGGATAGAGGAAGGAATGCAGGGAGGAAGAAGTGATAGAGGAAGAGAGGGAGGAAAGGAGAAGGGATGGATAGAGGAAGGAAAGGGAGGAAAGAAGAAGGGACGGATAGATGAAGGGAATGGAGGGAGGGAGGAAGGAAGAATGGATAGAGTAAAGAATGGAGGGAGGGAAGAAGAAGGGATGGATGAAGGAAGGAAGGAAGGAAGGAAGGAAGGAAGGCAGGCAGGCAGGCAGGCAGGCAGGCAGGCAGGCAGGAGAGCTGAAGACCAGGTGAGGATCAAAGGTGAACAAGCCCTGCATAGCAAATTGACATTCCACATCCAAGATATCCCACTTCATTAGAACAGCATATTGGATGATCTAGGCCAGGGGTCCCCATGTTGGCTGGGGAATTCTGGGACTTGAAATCCACACTTCTTAAAGTTGCAAGTTTAGTGAACTGTGATCCAGACAAATTATGCAAGACGCAGTCAACAATTTCCACATTTTATATTACTTTATTCTCTGGCTTTCAGAGTCTGCTTACATGGGCCGCATTTTACAGCTCAGAGGAACAGATCAAAGAGTTATAGAGAGAGTTTATTCAGCCCCTCTGAAAATGTTATGCAACTCTCAGTCTCTCTTCTTCAGATTGGACCTCCCTCCCCAATATTTTCAAGCTTATTTTTACTGTGATAAAGACTAGAAACTTGGTGT
>NC_045553.1:5139298-5151589 GCF_009769535.1 Thamnophis elegans
TCCTGCCTATGGTGTGTCTCTGTGTGTCTCCTCCATCTCCTTTACAGCCCAAGAAACTAGGAAGGGTCTCCTCTGAGCTTTTTGCCCTGCCCGCTCTGCAGCTGCGGGCTAAGCTGTCTCTTATCTGTCCATTTCCTAGGCAGTATTTCATCCCCTCCTTCTGTCTCCCAAGGTCTTTCTCACAGACCGTTGCAACAGTACCAGCGGTGGGTTTCACATTTTGTTACCACTGGTTCGCCCCGCGTATGCCCACTTTGCAAGTGCACACGCCGCTTCCACACATGCACCCAGCCTTCCATGCACGTGCTTTGCTCACACATGTGCCGTCCATGCATGCACCTGGCTAAATAGGACAGCATAGAGCCTGGGTGGGTAGGCAGGCCCACCCACGATTTCCGCTAAAGGCTTCTGTTGAACCAATCTGAACCGGATGAACACTAACTCTGAACCAGACGTGGGATTCAGCAGGTTCTGACCAGTTCTGGAGAACTGGTAGCAGAAATTTTGAGTCGTTCGGAGAACCGGCCAATATCACCTCTGGCTGGCCGTGCCCCTATGTATTCTCTGCCTCCCGAGTCCCAGCTGATCGGGAGGGAATGGGGATTTTGCATTATCCTTCCCCTGCCACGCCCACCAAGCTATAGAACCGGTAGTAAAAAAAAATTAGCATCCCACCACTCCTCTGAACAGTAGGCAAACCTGTTTGTGTATATTGGTGGTGCTGCGATGTGCAAAGCAGGAGACAGATCTCTGGGTGTAGATGACAGCAGAGGAATTGTGACAAAGTCAAGCTACTGAACGGAAGCAACACTGGCTTAGTTACGGGTTGTTGATCATGCGTGGAGTCAAAGTCACTTGGATGGTTTATTTTTATCTGCCTTCTACCCCTCTTCCTGTCCTCCACCCTAGCTTCTCGGCAACCCGGCAGAGTCAGGCCTACCTTTTTTGGCTGCATTGCTTTGTTCCCGCGTAGCCTCGGTGTTTGAAATCTCCTGGTACTTTTCCCTACGGGACCGTAAAAAAGCCAGCCATTAATCACAGGCCAATAAGCCTTAAAAGCGAATTGAAAGGGGCAATTAATCACCGACATCATTAATTGCAAGCTTTAGGAGCACGCATCTCCCATCTCCCGAGGAACAGGACATCTCCAACACCTGGAGGGGCCCTTACGTAAGCAATGCAGAGAGAGAGAGAGAAAGCACTGGTTTTAAAAATAGTTTTCAATCCGTCCATCCTCGGAATGAGAAAATTCCAGCTCTCTCCGCAATTTGCAGCCAATCAATACAGTGGCTCTTCCAAGGGAAAGGAATGAAAAAGAAAAAAGAAAAATGCAAGTTTTAAAGCAGGGGTGTCCAATCTTAGCCACGTGAATGTATCATTAATTATACTCAATTATACCCAAGATCAAGGGAGATATTAATGCCACTCTATAAAGCCTTAGTAAGGCCACACCTAGAGTACTGCATCCAGTTTTGGTCACCACACTGTAAAAAAGATGTTGAGACTCTAGAAAGAGTGCAGAAAAAAACAAGAAAGATGATCAGGGGATTGGAGGCTAAAACATACAATGAACGGTTGCAGGAACTGGGCATGGCTAGTCTAGCGAAGAGAAGGACCAGGGGAGACATGATAGAATCTTCCAATATTTGAGGAACTCCTATAGAGAGGAGGGGGTCAAGCTATTCTCCAAAGCACCTGAAGGCCAGATGAGGAATAACAGATGGAAACTGACCAAGGAGAGATTCAACCTGGAAATAAGGAGACATTTTCTGACAGTGAGAACAATCAACCCATGGAACGGAAGTTTCCTTCGGAAGTTGTGGGAGCTTCATCACTGGAGGCTTTCAAGAAGAGACTGGACTGCCATCAGTCAAAAAATGGTGTACGGTCTGCTTGGGCAGGGGTTGGACTAGATGACCTACAAGGTCCCTTCCAACTCATCTGAATCTGTATCTATATATCATTGGGCTGATGATATTATTGTTATTATGCTTTATTCATTAAACATGAAACTCAGTCAACTGAACATTCAAAAATGCATCACAAATACCATTGACTAGTGATAATGGTTGATCCAGGTTGATGCCAGGATCCTAGGTACCAACCACGTACCTTCTTAAAATATACAATATTCCAAGCAGCACAGTTTTTGGTGCTATTGCACGAAGCTGCAATTTCTTGATGTGTTTTATCAAATTCTTGGACATGGTACCAAGTGCTCCGATAACAATTGGTATCACTGTTTTTTTATATTATTATTATTATTATACAATTGTATCACAGCGGCCAGTTGTTTCGCCGGATTTGGCATTGGTTACTAGTCGGGCCCTACCCAGGGGCCTAGGACGTTGTAACGTATTTTCGTAATATGCGTGCGGATCCAAGCAGGGTGGCTTTTTGCATTTGACTGATGGTGATTTTGTCAATTTTTAACTGTTTTAAATGTAATTCCAGTGCTTTTGGAATAGCACCCAGTGTTTCCGATTACCACTGGAATTACCACTGCTGGCTTGTGCCATAATCGTTGAATTTCAATTTTTAAGTCCTGGTATTTCAGATTTTTTCATATTCCTTCTCGGCGACCCTGCTATCACCTGGTATTGCGATGTCTATGATTGTGACCTTATTTTTCTCAACCAGTGTGATGTCTGGTGTATTATGGACCAGTATTTTGTCCGTTTGTATATGGAAATCCCACAAGATCTTGACCATCTGATTTTCGGTGACTTTTTCAGGCTGATGATCTCACCAGTTTGTTGCTGTTTTAATATTATAATTTTTGCACAAATTCCAATGGATCATTTGTGCTACTGAATTGTGGCGCAATTTATAATCAGTCTGCGTGATTTTTTTACAGCAGCTGAGTATGTGATCAACAGTTTCATCAGCTTCTTTGCAAAGTCTGCATTTGGCATCATCAGAGGATTTTTCGATTTTGGCCTTAATGGCATTTGTGCGGATAGCTTGTTCTTGCACAGCCAGGATTAGTGACTCAGTTTCTTTCTTAAATGTACCTATTATTATTATTATTATTGTTCTTGTTATACAATTGTATCACAGCGGCCAGTTGTTTCACCGGATTTGGCATTGGTTACTAGTCGGGCCCCACCCAGGGGCCTAGGACGTCGTAACGTATTTTCTTAATATGCGTGCAGATCCAAGCAGTGCGGCTTTTTGCATTTGACTGATGGTGATTTTGTCAATTTTTAACTGTTTTAAATGTAATTCCAGTGCTTTTGGAATAGCACCCAGTGTGCCAATTACCACTGGAATTACCACTGCTGGTTTGTGCCATAGTCGTTGAATTTCGATTTTTAAGTCCTGGTATCTTGTGATTTTTTCATGTTCCTTCTCGGCGACCCTGCTATCACCTGGTATTGCGATGTCTATGATTGTGACCTTATTTTTCTCAACCAGTGTGATGTCTGGTGTATTATGCGCCAGTATTTTGTCGGTTTGTATACGGAAATCCCACAAGATCTTGACCATCTGATTTTCGGTGACTTTTTCAGGCTGATGTTCCCACCAGTTTGTTGCTGTTTTAATATTATAATTTTTGCACAAATTCCAATGGATCATTTGTGCTACTGAATTGTGCCGCAATTTATAATCAGTCTGCGCGATTTTTTTACAGCAGCTGAGTATGTGATCAACACTTTCATCAGCTTCTTTGCAAAGTCTGCATTTGGCATCATTAGAGGATTTTTCGATTTTGGCCTTAATGGCATTTGTGCGGATAGCTTGTTCTTGCGCAGCCAGGATTAGTGACTCTGTTTCTTTTTTTAATGAACCTGTTGTTAACCATAACCAAGTTTGTTCACTGTCCACTTTATCTTTTATTTTTTCCAGAAATTGGCCATGCAGTGCTTTGTTCTGCCAACTCTCCATTCTTGATTTTATCACATCTTTTCTGTATTCTTGTTTCGTCTGTTGGGCCTTCAGTAGATTTTTGTTCTTTACTTCGATTAATAGATCTTCTTGACTTCTTTTAAATAATCAGCCAGTGCATGTTTTTCTTCTTCAACTGTTTGCTTCACTTGTAATAATCCTCTGCCACCTGATTTTCGGGGCAGGTACAGTCTATCAGTATCACCACGTGGATGTAAACTGTAGTGCATTGTCATTAGTTTCCTGGTTTTTCGGTCCAAAAGGTCCAAATCAGCTTGTGTCCAGTTAACTATACCAGCTGTGTATCTTATAACTGGTATTGCCCAGGTATTTATGGCCTTGATTGTATTTCCACCATTCAATTTAGATTTCAAAATTTTCCTAACTCTGTTGGTGTACTCTCGCCTGACAATAGTTTTTACTTCTCCATGCTTGATGTTATCCAACTGCAGAATGCCTAAGTATTTGTAGGCTTCATTTTCTTTGCATTTAATTAATTGGCCATTGGGCATTTCAATTCCCTCAGATGCAGTGATTTTGCCCCTTTTTATGGATACAGTGGCGCATTTTTCCATGCCAAACTGCATTGAAATATCGGTGCTGAATACTCGGACTGTGTTTGTCAATGATTGGATTTCTATTTCTGACTTTCCATAGAGTTTCAATTATTATTATTATTATTATTATTATTATTATTATTATTATTATTATTATTATTATTATTATTTTGACAATTATGGGACAATTTCTTAACTGGGTCTGCCCTCTGCTGGAAATCTCTGTGAAATTTAAGACCTGATAAACATCAAACGGGAATGAAAACTCACTGGGTGCTGCCTCCTGCTGGCCAAGTGAAAGGACAACACCATGCGGGATGTGACAACCTAATCAATCATAGAATAGGGAAGAGACATTTCCTCCCCACTCGACAGCATGCAAGATATGCATAAATTCTAGTACAGCTGGTCCTTGACTTACAAGCTTTTCTTTAGCGACCAGTTGAAATTAACACGGCACTGGGGGGGGGGGGGAATGCCAATCCTGCATTCTAAGCACTGCGCTCTTAGCAAAGTCACTGGGGAAGCCTGCGGGCAAGATGGCAAGTGGAATTCTGTGGTGTCCCATTCCATGACCACGGCAAACAAGGATAACGAAACCTATTGCAGTCTGATGAAGCCTGCCAAACAAGATGGGACAATATTTTGGTTTTGCCCCTGTACAAACCTGAGCTTGTCTTTATGCAACAAAAGCTGCTTGTAGACCATCTGAGCTTCTGCATCGGGATCCAGTGGATCGCTCCAGTCGCCCAGGGTCACTGCAGAATGCGTACGGCTGCAGCCTCGAACTGGAATCAAACCACAATCACAAAGGGTCCTGTAAGTTGAGGGGCTGCGTAGCCCAGAGGTGGGGAACGGAGTCCTGTGATACTACTAATTTTTCTTCCCGTGTTGGAGGAACCCAAAGTGCTTCTGGGATGAAAGGATTTGCCAGTGACATCACCGTTATCTGGGGGATGCCCAATTGTTGGCTCCTTTTATGTCCCTACCGAAGTGGTACCCATTAATCTATTTGCGGTCGCCTGCTTTCAAACTACCATATTTTTCGGAGTGTAAGACGCACCTTTTTCCCCCCTAAAAGAGGGTGAAAATGTGAGTGTGTCTTATACACTGAATGTAGCCCCACCCACCAACCGGCCCCAACCCTTTGGCCTCTGCCTCCCAGCAATTTACCTCTTTGCAGCAAACGGGGGCTTGCAGAGACTTCAACAGACTATAGCAATCCCTGCATCCTGAAACAGCTGATGATCGGGAGAAACTGAAAGTGAAACTTGCTGTTTGCTCCAGGAGGCAAATTGCTGGGAGGCAGAGACAGATTTTTTTTTTCTTGTGGTAATCAGGCCGTTTGCTGCAAGGAGGTAAGTCAACAACTATAAGATCAGGAAGAGCACTGATGACGCTATCTAGCTTATTGCTGGTCTTTGACCATAATAAAGATTTACTTACTTACTTACTTACTTACTTACTTACTTACTTACTTGCTATCTAGCTGGGTAATGAAATGTCTGCAAGAAAACAACTAAATTCAGAGAGCACCAAGGAGCTCTCATTTCTAGAGAACCTTTCAAATCTTAGAACTTCCAGATAACCCTTCATATCCTAGAACTCCTGGAGAACCCTTCAGATCCTAGAACTTCCAGAGAAGCCTTGATGTCCTAGAACGTCTAGAGAACCTTCAAATTCTAGAACTTCCAGGAAACCCTTCAAATCCTAGAGCTTCTACAGAATCCTTCAAGCCCTACAGTTCTAGAACTTCTAGAGAATGCTTGACAGGGATCAGCCTTTCTTCCATCGTGCATCAGGGGCTTCCTTCCAACCCTGGGACTCTACGATGGAGAATCGGATTACCAGCACGGTCCGTCTGCAAGCAACAAGTCCAGCGATTGCCTCTGAAGGCCCCTGGGTGGCAAAAGGGCAGCATGCATTCATTGGCGATGGTGGCTTTTCGGATCGCGGAAAGCCATTGGTTGAGCTCGTTGACGTTCTGCCAAAAAAAAAAAGGTGCAAGACAGATGACGTTTACGACCTAACTGGGTTACGGCATCCATGGTCAGAAACGGCTGAATGAACGTAACTCAGAACCAGAGGTGGTATTCAGCTGTTTCTGACCAGTTCTGGAGAACCGGTTGTGGAATTTTTTAGTAGTTCAGAAAACTGGCAAATGCCACCTCTAACTGGCCCAGCCCCCATCTATTCTCTGCATCCGAAGTCCAAGCTGATTGGGAGGGAATGAAGATTTTACAGAATCCTTCCCCTGGAGTGAGGAGGGAATGGCGATTTTGCAGTATCCTTCCCCTTGAGTGGGGAGAGAATGGAGATTTTGCAGTATCCTTCCCCTGGAGTGGGATGGGAATGGGGATTTTACTTTACCCTTCCCCTGGAATGGGGAAGGAATGGAGATTTTGCAGTATCCTTCCCCTTGAGTGGGGAGAGAATGGAGATTTTGCAGTATCCTTCCCCTGGAGTGGGGAGGGAATGCAGATTTTGCAGTATCCTTCCCCAGGAGTGAGGAGGGAATGGAGATTTTACAGTATCCTTCCTCAGGAGTGAGGAGGGAATGGAGATTTTACAGTATCCTTCCCCAGGAGTGAGGAGGGAATGGAGATTTTACAGTATCCTTCCCCAGGTGTGAGGAGGGAATGGAGATTTTGCAGTATCCTTCCCCAGGAGTGAGGAGGGAATGGAGATTTTGTAGTATCCTTCCCCAGGAGTGAGGAGGGAATGGAGATTTTACAGTATCCTTCCCCAGGAGTGAGGAGGGAATGGAGATTTTGCAGTATCCTTCCCCAGGAGTGAGGAGGGAATGGAGATTTTACAGTATCCTTCCCCAGGAGTGAGGAGGGAATGGAGATTTTGCAGTATCCTTCCCCTGGAGTGAGGAGGGAATGGAGATTTTGCAGTATCCTTCGCCAGGAGTGAGGAGGGAATGGAGATTTTACAGAATCCTTCCCCTGCCACGCCCCCCAAGCCACACCATGCCCCCGCCAAGCCACACCCACAGAACCAGTAGTAAAAAAAATTGGAATCCCACCACTGGTCAGAACGTACCGAATATAGTCGCCCTGCGAGCATAAACCAGGCCTACCTTACATTGAATGTAGATGGTAAACAGCTGGCCCCCCGTTTCTCTCGTCGCAACCTGCATCACGTAGGGCTGCTGGAAAGCATTTTCATCCACCCGTTCCACAGCGCAGATTCGTTGGATTGGAATGGATGTACGGTCCTGAGCATGGAGAAGTGGGGGGGGTGGAAACCGCTAGCCTTGCACGCCCAGCAATACCCCCTCTAGGTTTAACTTACAACCGTTTTTTTTTCAATGACCCTTTGATGTTACAACAGCACTTGGGAAAAGTGGCTCTTGCGATTAGGATCGTTGCACACACATTCCCAGGGTGACGGGATCAAAATTTGGGTGATTGGCAGCTGGCATGCAGTGTCCCGTGGTCCTCTGATCTTCTCAGATCTTGCAATCTTCTCTACTTTGGACAAGTAAAGTCAATGGTGGGGGGGAAGGGATTTATTTAAGGACTTCGTGATTCACTTCACAACTGCAAGGAAATTGCTCAACAGCTATGGTAAAAACATAATGATATCACACATGGCTCCCTTAACAACTGCCTTGCTTAGCGACAGGCATTCTGATCCCAATTGTTAGAGGGTGTAAAGTTGGATTAATAGAATCTTGCAAGGCTAAAAGTATTTCTCCCCTCCTTCCTTTTTACTCTCTGGAAAACTGTGTCCCTTCTGAAAGGCTTCCCATGAGAAAGCTCTCCCTCTCTCTCCATCAGAGGGAGGGAGGAAGAGATGGATGGATGGATAGCTAAATAGAGAGGAACAGAGAGAAGAAGATATGGATGGATAGATAAATAGATAGGTGGATGGATGGATGAAGAAATAGATAGATGGATATATAGATTATGAATGAATGGAATGATAGATGGAAGATAGAGATGAGAGATAGATAGATAGATAGTTAATTGATAAAGATAGATAGATAGATAGGTAGGTAGGTAGGTAGGTAGGTAGGTAGGTAGGTGGTAGGTAGAAGGATCGATGGATAGATTATGCGGATGGAATGATAGATGGATGATAGAGATGATAGATTGATAGGTGATAGGTGATAGATGATAGAGATAGGTAGGTAGGTAGGTAGGTAGGTAGATAGGTAGATAGAGGGATCGATGGATAGATTATGCGGATGGAATGATAGATGGATGATAGATAGAGATGATGGATTGATAGATGATAGAGATAGATAGATAGATAGATAGATAGATAGATAGATAGATAGTTAGATAGATAGATAGATAGATAGATAGATAGATAGATAGATAGATAGATAGATAGATAGATAGATAGATAGATAGATTATGCGGATGGAATGATAGAGAGATGATAGATAGAGGTGATAGATTGATAGATGATAGATAAAGATAGATATCTCCTGCACAAAATTCCACATTGGCGTCAGGAAGGGCAATGGGCCAGTAAACATTCTGCGACCTCCATTCAGTTGCCCAGACTCCACCCCTGCAAGGGATTATGGGGTCGTTAAATGAAGATGATGATAGATAGGTGTGTGGGTGGATAGATAGATGATATATAGATAGATAGATAGATAGATAGATAGATAGATAGATAGATAGATAGATAGATGATAGATAGATAGATAGATAGATAGATAGATAGATAGAGATAGATAGAGATAGATAGATAGATAGATAGATAGATAGATAGATAGATAGATAGATAGATAGATAGATAGATATGAAGAGAGAGAGAGAGAGATGAGAGATGTTAAGTAGGCAGACAGGTAAAAGACAAAAGACCAATTCTTACTTGCCACTCTGGAGACTTGGAATAGGAAAAGCTTTCATGGCTCAACCAGAAGTAACGCTTTTTGAAGGTGAATCGAGACACCAGGTGGAGCCCTTCTGCTTTACGTTTCTGCAGGTAACCTTCTTTGATGGTGGCCGAAGAGTGGAAGAGAGTCCAAGGTTGTTTTTCGCTTCCTTCTAGAGGCGGCGGGGGGGGGGGGGGGGAGAGCAATGGAGTGAACTGGAATGCCTCCATTGAGGGAAAACTTGCTAAGTTTCCTTCCTGTTACTCATTCCTTCTTCTTCTTTTTAAGTTTTTTATTTTATTTATACAATCATTTGCAGCACATTTTACATCTTTTACATATCCTTTGCGTTTCCTTTATCAATACATATATATCTTATATAACTATATCCACATCTATATCCATGTTTTATACGTCTTATTTTGTGCATACTGTATACATTTGATCCGCCCATATTTCTTATTTCATCTATCACCTATTTTGTATTTCCCCTGCTTATTAATTCTGTGGTTTTGTATTTGTTTTATAGTTTCTTGATCTTTCTTCTTCTCTTTGTTACTATCCTGTTTCTTTTCCCCCTCTTTCCTCTAGCCAATTACACCATAACTCCCATCAGTGGTGGGTTTCAAAAAAATTTCGAACCTATTCTGTGGGTGTGGCCTCCTTTGTGGGAGTGGCTTGCCAGCCATGTGACCTGGTGGGAGTGGCTTGCCGGCCATGTGTTCTCTCTCTCTCTCTCTCTCTCTCTCTCTCTCTCTCTCTCTTTCCTTCCTTTTGTCTCTCTGTCCCTTTTTCCTTTTTTTCTTTCATCTCTTTCTCACTTTTTCTTTCTTTTTTCTTTTTTTTCTTTCTTCCTTTCTTCCTTTCTTTCTCTTTCTGTGTGTGTGTGTGTGTGTGTGTGTGTGTGTGAGTGAGTGGTGGGTTTCAAAAAATTTTAGAACCTCTTCTGCAGGTGTGGCCTGCTTTCTGGGTCCACTGGTGGAACCTCTTCTAACCGGTTCGGTAGATTTGACGAACCGGTTCTACCGAACTGGTGCGAACTGGTAGGAACCCACCTCTGACTCCCATACTAAGTAGTACTCCGATTCCAATTTGTCTTATGTTGGGGTATCCTTGTTTTTCCAATTCTGTGCATATGAGATTCTTGCTGCCGTGGTTCTATGCAGAATTAGATATTTGATTTTCTTCTCATACTTTTCCTTCATTCTTCCTAATAAAAATAGTTACTGTATTTTTCGGAGTATAAGACACACCGGAGTATAAGACGCACCAAGGTTTTGAAGAGGCAAATTTAAAAAAAGGGTTTTGCACTCTGCAAACCTCCCAAAAATGGCCCGTTTTTCGTGAAAATGGGCCCATTTTTTTTCCAAAAAAGGCATGAATAGCCTTAAGGGGGCTTGCAGAGTGCTCGGGGGGGGGGGCTAAAATGAGGAAAAAATAGCCTGTTTTTCGCTAAAATGGGCCCGTTTTTTGTCAAAATTTTTTGCATGCATAGCATTTAGGAGGCTTATAGAGTGTTCCTGGGAGCTGTGGGGGGGGGGGGCAAAATTGAGCAAAAAAGGGCCTGTTTTTCACTCATTTCTGCCCTCCCCAGCCCCCAAGAACTCTCTGCAAGGCTCCTAAAGGCTCTGTATGGCCATTTTGGTGAAGGGGGAGAGGTTTCAGGAGCAACAAATGCTGTATTCAGTGTATAAGACGCACCCAGATTTTCAGCCTCTTTATTGAGGGGAAAAGGTGCGTCTTATACTCTGAAAAATATGATACTCATTACTTCTTGTCTGACACTCTGGTGGTTTGGAGAACAGGTCAACCTTCTCTTCTCTGTGATAGACCTTCAAATATTGAGAGACTGCTATCATAGTTCTTCTCTTCATTACAGCTAAACATACCCAGTTCCTGCAACTGTTCATTAGATGTTTTAGCCTCCGGTCCCCTCATCCTCTTTGTTGCTCTTCTCTGCACTCTTTCTAGAGTCTCCACATCCTTTTTTTGCATCATGGTGACCAGAAGTAGATGCAGTGCTCCGAGGAGAGTCTCGCCACTGCAGTAGAGTGTAATGGGGTGACTCACCCATCTCTGTATCCACATCTATCAGCCTGTCGAGGAATTCTTGGACACGCCCAATGCTGGCAAGGATGAAGGGGTGTAGAGGCTCCATCCACTGCTCCTTCCCATGCCCCAGTTGAAGCCCGAGATTGCCAATGCTCTGTACTGCCTGCCAGGGAGGGAGGCAAGAGAGGGAACCATTGGCATAAAGGTGCCAGTTGAACCCACACAAGAACAACCCAACATATCAAAGATAATAGTCTTCTGCATGTGGTAGCCCTTTAGTGACAATACCCTTGGCCTGTGTTCCTTCTTTCTTTCTCTCCTTCCTTCCTCCCTTCCCTCCCCTTCCTTCCTCCCTCCTTCCTTTCTCCCTTCCCTCCCCCTTCCTTCCTTCTCTCTTCTTCCTTCCTTCCTGTGCAGTAGTTAGATTGAGTATTGCAGGTTAACTCTGCCAGTTGGCAGGAGTTCGATCCTGACCGACTCAAGGTTGACTCAGCCGTGTTTCCTTCCTTCCTTCCTTCCTTCCTTCCTTCCTTCCTTCCTTCCTTCCTTCCCACCCCTTCCTTTCTCCCTTTCCTCCCCCTTCCTTCCTCCCTCCCTCCTTCCTTTCTCCCTTCCCTCTCCCTTCCTTCCTTCTCTCTTCTCTCTTCTTTCTTTCTTTCTTTCTTTCTTCCTTCCTTCCTTCCTTCCTTCCTGTGCAGTAGTTAGATTGAGTATTGCAGGTTAACTCTGCCAATTGGCAGGACTTCGATCCTGACCGACTCAAGATTGACTCAGCTGTCCTTCCTTCCTTCCTTTCTCCCTTCCTTCACCCTTCCTTCCTTCTCTCTTCTTCCTTCCTTCCTGTGCAGTAGTTAGATTGAGTATTGCAGGTTAACTCTGCCAATTGGCAGGAGTTCGATCCTGACCAACTCACGGTTGACTCAGCCATCTTTCCTTCCTTCCTTCCTTCCT